>NW_025335349.1:21733147-21966798 GCF_004798865.1 Varanus komodoensis
TTCAAAACTGACACCATAGTCACATGAAAATAAAAATGGCTTCCCTTTGCTCACCCCTCTAGTTCCTTCTACAGCAAAGAAGAACCATGCCAATGATAGCTGGGTGGGTTGTTTGTGGACTAGAATACTGAAGCCAGTCTGGGCAATTTATTTATCATTCTTGTTTGGCAGAGATTTCTCCGTGGAAGACAAATAGTGGCCTCAAACAAATTGTCCAGTTTATTAATTTCCACAACACTCTTGTACAGGAAGCTTTTCTGTACAATCCTAATGCAGATTTAAAAAATGCACCCTTTGGGAGTTGACCTGCAACACACACCAACTGGTGTTACTACTTCACAGCCAGGCTGAGTAACTCTCCTTCCCAGCCCTTCTCTTATAGCTGTGTCCTCCCACACTGGGACTGTTCCCCACTCTTCTAGTTCCCACTTCCTGCCTTGTCAATTTCTTAATAGCTCTTGGCTTATCACCCTTGGGGGTTTGACCTCTCGCCCTCCGATTCCCACGTTGGCTGCTTCAGCCATATTTCTTAGCTCACTTTCTCCTGCTGAACTCTGGGGAGAAATCTGGCCCTCCTGGAGACCCAACTCAGCCCTCTAAGATTCCACAAATAGCCATGTCCTTGCTTCTGAACACACCTTATTCCCCCAACCACCACTCATTCTGCAGTCCACTATCACCCTTCTAGAAAGTTGAAATGGTTCTTCCATGGCTTACATCAGGGTGGCAACTATCTCGGGCCTATGGGCCCATCTGTTAATTTGAGGAACTATCATAGGCACCACCAAAAATGGCTAAGAAAGAGACTAATCTATTCAAAAGACGCATTCTAAGGCAGAGGTGGCGGCTAACACCTAAACACTCAAAGTCAACCCCAACTTCCTGGAATCAAGGCTGAAGTCTCTGTGACACTTTTTATTGCAGTAATTCTAATAATTCACAATAAGCCTTATACAGGCCACATAACAATTCTTGGTGAGGAGATCACAATTAAGTTGTGAAAAAAGGAAAGACTAATTTTCCCTGGTTCGGCACACAGAACAACTCCCAGTTATTCACAATTCCAGAGAAAGTGAGAAACCTCTAGGTTACTAATGCATTGCTTCCAGCAAACAAGTTGCTCGGGCTAAAATACAGGGGCATGGCCATTAATGATCGCTGCCAGATTATTGAATGCCTACTCTCAGGCAGTTATGCTCCTCACCAGGCACCTCTGCCCCATGCTCTTTAGTCAACAGTGCAGCAAAGCACCCTCACCTGCAGAGGCCTCCTGCTGTTGCCTGCTCCCATGGAAGACAACCTTGTTCGGGAAGCAGGGACACCTGCTCAGAGATCTCCCAGCTGTGGGAGATTTGGAATATCGGCATCCTGCATCTCTCCCTCATCAGCCACTAAGAGGCCTGGTAGAACTGAGGTCCCAGGCATCTGTCTACCATAGCTGGGCCTGCCTCTACAGCCTCCCCTAGACCCACAGGCTAGAACTTACTTACGCATTTATTTAAAAACTTTGTGCACCATCCATTACTGTCATCTCTGGACAGCTTACATTATTTCAGAACTTCAATAAAATAAGATAAATAACTATTCCACACTGAGCATCATTAAAATAATTTAAAAAGTCATAAAATTAAAATAAATAAATTAAATAAGTCATAAAATAAATTAAATAAGTCATAAAATAAATTAAATAAGTCATATGTGTTAAAATATTGGCCAAATAAAAAGGTCTTGACCAGGTGCCGAAAAGCATATAATGACAGTGCCAGGCGGACCTCTCTAGGGAGCGCATTCCATAGTCGGGGCACCACTGCAGAGAAAGCGCTCCTCTGAGTACTCTGTCTCCTGACCTCTTTCAAAGAGAGTTCCTGGAGGAGGGCCTCTGCTGCCGATCATAGGAGGCGGGAGGGCATGTAGGAAAAAAGGCATTCCTTTAGGTATTCTGGTCCCAAGCCGTTTAGGGCTTTATAGGTAATAACCAGCACCTTGACTTGAGCCCAGACTTTGATAAGAAGCCAATGGAGCTGATAGAGGACTGGGGTTATATGAGAATAATGCCCAGTCCCCGACAGCATCCTGGGAGCTCTATTTTGCACCATCTGAAGTATCTGGACTGTCTTCAAGGGCAGCCCCACGAAGAGCACGTTACAGTAATCCAAATGGGAAGTAACCAATGCGTGTGTCACTGTTGCTAGGCAGTTCTCCTCCAGGTAAGGACGCAGCTGATAGATTAGCTGAAGCTGAAGGAAAGCGCTCCTCCCCACCGCTGTCACCTGGACTTCCAAGGACAGCTCCGGGTCGAGGAGCACTCCCAAGCTGCAGACCCTGTCCTTTAGAGGGAGTGCAACCCCATTCAGGGCAGGGCACAAGTCACTTACCCAGAAGCTCAAATCATCCACCAACAGGACCTCCATCTTATCTGAATTGAGCTTCAGTTTATTGGCCCTCATCCAACCCATTACCTTGGCCTGGCACTGGTTCAGGACAGCCACTGCCTCAGCTTCCCCCAGACTGGGCAAGGTCCTGTGCAAAGAATTTTGGCACCTACAGTTTTCAGCACCAACAGAATTCTATTTCACAGCAATCTTGGTTGTTGATTAAAAATGGGTTAACCTGTACAAAAAAAATGGGAAAGGCAAGGCACTACGGTGATCCCTACAAAAATTGGCTGGGATGGTTCATGCCCAGGGACACAACATTACCCATCCCTAATTATGGATACTAAAGCTTGAAACTATAATATGACAGGGTGTTTTGCTTATGTGGCCTTGACCTTCGGGCTCCCCCCTTCACCTTTGGTCTCACACACCCCAGTCGATTGCATTTATCCATCAGGCTGAAAAAGGCTCCCCATCCAGGCTCAATCATAAAAAGCATCATAAAATTGAAACCCTCTGCTTGTCTTCTCCAAGGTTTCGCAGACCTGCAGCTGGCAGCACTGGTGTTTTTTCACTGGTATTCAGAGTGTCTAACCCAGTCATAAACGACAGTCCCTTGCAGCTCAATTGTCTACAATGATATATTTTTGGCAGCCCATGCAGAGCGCCAGGCTATGATTTTCAAGGAAAATGAAGAGGGAGAGAAGAAAACTCTGCATGTCAGAATTTGCAGTTGCAAATAAAGGATCCAGAGTTAGTTCCCCAGAGCAATGAAAACATAACAAAATGTATATGCAGCGGAATTTCACTTTGGTCTAACATCTACACAAAAACACTCCGTATTTATGTACACATATATACACACAGGCTGCTGCTGGAGATGATTCAGAAGCATTTCGTCACCTAAGTCAGTTCAGATCATAGGATGCATTCTTTACGAACTTCGGTCTGAGTACATTATCAGGTCGTCTGTTTGGTTCTGAGCTCAGGTCAAAGTGCTGATTATTAATGCTAAAGCTGCTTTGTAAATAGAGCCAAAAAAGTTACTACTCCGAAAATGCTTTCTCATGTTGCCAAGAAGCTGGTAGCTTTCTTCAGTGCTGCTTGCTGAGGAAAGCACTGTCCAGCTTCTACAACTACTACAGAAACCAAGCAGGCTAGCAGAAGAGGAACAGAAAGATGCATCCCCCCTCCATCATTCTGCCCATTCGTCTGTGCAGAATTCCTAGTCACCTACAGTGACCAGAGGAGTTGCTAAATACAAGACCTCAGCACAGGACACATCACAGAGAACGCATCCTGTGAGGATCTTCCCAAACAGCATGATATCTGCAGGGGACGCTTGGCTCCACACACAGTCTAGATATCAGGCTGGTTCAAGAGCCTCTGAAGTCACTAGGACAAGTGCGTCATGCCTAGCTTATGCTTCACGGATTTTAATGCGTTTACTCTTAAGTATGACTGAGTTGGATCCAATCTATACAGTGACACTGCCTTTTTCTTTTCCAGGCTAGCCACCATCTGCTTATCAACCATTAAGGCAAAGGATTCAATTTAACTTCGTTTTTTTCTTTTACTTTTTTTCTTTTACTTTTTGCTGAATCCCATCTTCCCATCTGCAATACTTTCTTCCCAGTTACATTTCAATAGAACATTTATTTGCTTCCAAATAAAAGAGGTGATCACTATCAACTTTCTGTTCAAGTACAACTTTTCTGAGAATGTTACCTACTAAGCAAAATAATCAAAACATATATAACAGGTTCGAGTTTTAAAGGGCACAATTCTATGCAAATTTAGACAGAAATTTGTTCTACAATGCACCACATGGGTGGCTGGAATGTGCTGGAAATTGTAGGATTTTGGGGTCTAAACAATGACTGTACTTTAAATTAGTCAGAATGTAAAGCAATTTGACTACCATCTAGTTAGCTGCTTATAAGAGCCAAGTTAGATGGGATGCAAGTTGTATGAATACAATTTTGAGAAGGCGAATCTCTCAGAGCTCAACAATCTCTCAGCCGAACACTACCTCACAGGGTTGTTGTGAGGATAAAAATGGAGTGGAGGAGAACTATGTAAGATGCCTTGTGTTCTTTGCAACAGGATAAAAAGGCAGGATATAAATGCAATGCAATGCAAAGATGACGATTTATGCACTTTTTTTGATTGAAAACTTTGTGGGAGCAGGATGGAGGGAAAAGAGAATTTAATTCTCTCTCCCTTCAGGCCAGAACATTTTTGACCATTTAAAAAATGATTTTAGCAGTTAAAAATAGATTGCAACTTATAACAAAATGAAGTGGAAGAAGCCACCAAACTCTAAGGAAATGTAAAGAGAGAAATGTATTGGAATGCAAATATGTTGATAATTGTAGGGGCAAAAAGCAGCTGCTCCATAAGGTACAGTTCTTTGGATAATTTCTATTCTTTCCCAAGGAACAGGTCTCTGTGTTGAATGCCCCAAACACTATGCACAAAAATGGAAGCCAGCATAGTAATTTGTGTGCAAGCTCCCCCTAGAGGAATTGAAAATTACTACAATTTCCAGACTATTCTTATGGGAAGCCTGTCAAGAGGGGAAAAAAACCCAGTCTGGATTTCTTTCGCCCACAATAATCAAATGGCTGCTTCACATATCAAAATTATATTCCTCGATTACTGAACATTTCATGACTTGAATATGTGAACTGACTGAAATGAAAAGTATAGCTCCCAGGAAGATTTGTGTGCATGTGTGCGTGTTTGTGTGTGTGTTTGGTGTGTCCCCCTGTGCACGTGAGTGATCATATTCTGTAGTCTGTGATGTGTAATGGCTTATTCAAATTGGGTGCAGTTGGACCCAGATTCCCAGATGTATTTATCAAGGTGTTTAGAAATGAATCAGCATTTCCTATATTTGATGCAATTGGTTCAAGGACATTGCAAAGCGGAGGCGCTTGAAGAAGTGGATCTCTAGAAGTACCTAAGTAGCAAAGCTGGATCCTCATACCTTGGACCAATGCATGGATCAGAAAGCTACACACCCCATTTTGCATTTCTTTGATAGTTGCTGTACCACTCTTGACAGTTTTAGCCTAACAAAATACACATTTAAAAATAACTCTTGACAGTTTTAGCCTAACAAAATACACATTTAAAAACACATTTATAAATGCTTTTATTGGTTGCATTTGGAAAAGAATAGGACTATGGGTAGAAACTTCCAAACTGGCATGGACCAGAAACAGGTAGACTGGCCCAGGTGTGTTTCTGTAGTGATGTTGAACAGGCAATGTGCACAGCTGCTCTCAGAGTACAACTGGTCCAGTTTATAGGTTTGCAGCGGCTTCCCTGTCTTACAATGGACCCAGCATGAGTACTTGGTACTTCAGGCAGCGGCTGGGATCCTAGCAGCACAGGTGTGTCGTCTATGGTTAACATCCACCTGATGTGGGCAGATGGATCTGCCAACTGCTATTTTTAATTCCCCACCATCCTGAAGAGCATGTGGGAAGCTTAAACTGGGGGCTCAGTACTGCCAGGTAAATCTGGGGACCCCCTGATGCAGGAGCTTCCCTTTATCAGTGGTCACTTTCTTGATGAATACTTCAAATCTGGAGCCGGCACCACAATTTTTGAGTGTGCCACACTTGGGCACACTATTATAAACCAGTGAACGCTGAATCCAGTTTACTTTGCCTTCTGGGGTCTCCATATCCTGGCCCCATACATGTCTCCCACTGATGTCTTGGTTGCAGGCAGGAAAACATTTGTGTAGTTCTTTTTCAGTTTTAAAAGACTGAAATCTCTCTCCTAAAGCTGAGCTGCTAGAACTGCGATCTTTAAGTAAAAACATGCTGCTTTGTTTTGTATCTAACCTCAGTCCTATTACTTTTGGCTTGATTCCTCCAGTTTAATTACTGGCAGTAACTGCTTTAAGCTAAAATAGGTTGATATCTGAGTTATTTCTGGTTGTTCTGGCCCTACCCTTTTCCTCTTTAGGGCCACCCAACTCCTAAATATGCCCCCTCAACAATTTCATGGGCATCAAATGTTGCCCTTGAGCTGAAAGAGGGGCAGTTCCCCTGCTGTAAACACTCTGCACACATGAGGCATCAAGTGTTGTTTTCAATTGCTACATCCCATAGCAGTGGTTCAAGATCAGTTTGGAGATTTAGTGCAGACGCATCGAACAAGGAAGTTTCTCCCCCACCGTATAAGTTGCCCCATGACAAGTTGTTGCTCAGTAGCTCGTGTACCAGTCAGGAAGACTGAAAAAGCAACGAGTGACTTGATTGTGTAGAGAGTGGAAGAGGAACATCTAAAGAAGTATCCAACCTGTTCTGGATGGAACTTAACTCCATGGCATGCAAAAGACCATCTTCCTTCAGCTGAATCTGCCCTAGTTTTAAGATCAACCTTCTCTAATAGTAGGGTACTTGGAAAGTCAGGAGCACATGATCAGAGAAAGAGTCTTTTCTGTAGTAGCAACTTTTAATGGACCTATTTCTTCAGAAATCGGTGGCAAACAAAATAATGCTTAGGTATCCAACACAGATCCGAGGCTTCTTAAATGCTACTTTCACTTATGTGTTTGTATCTGATCTGCTGGCAAGTTTTGGTTTGTTTGTATTTTAGTCTAAAACTCTGCTGTGTAGATTACATTTTTGCATTGTTTTTAAACTATTGACATTTAATTTACAAGCTGTCCTGCTTGGAGCGGCTTTTGCTACTCCTTTTACAACAGATGAACCCTAAGAGCTCTTGTCATGGATTTTGGAAGATTGAAAAAGACAGGATAAGCCTTGGTCTGGCATATTATTCAAAAGGGGCAAGTTAATCCTACACAGATTTTACACTTAGGTTTTATAACATGATTTGCAACAGTAAGTGGAAACATAGCTGATAAAACACCAGCTTTTTCATGGTTTTATAAAATTATTCCTTTTTGAGAGTATATCCATTAGAAATTCTTTAAACGCAGACTGAGAGGAATGAGGTACCTAAAAAGGTCGGATTCTTGTCCCTTTCAGACTCCAGAGCAAATGGAAGTCCTAAAGCATCCTTGAGAAATTTTGGATTTCAACTGCAGGCATCTAGCCTCTGGTCTGGAAGTTGTAGTCTAAAAAATCTGCAGGGTACCAGGTTAAGGAAACCTGGTCAACAGGGAAGTCAAAGGTCTTTGCCAAGCATCTGACAATGTATTTCACTCTGACATCCAGTGTGTATATTTAGCACATGAAAGAATCATCTGCTCAGATGCTTGTCTGTCTGCCTGAGTTCCTCAAAACATTAGTCAGCCGCCTTATACCAGCTCAGAATATTTCTTCCAACACAAAAGCAAAAAGTATTCTGAGGTGCCTGGAAAGGATGTTTGTTTTGCTCAGCACATTTTGGAACCAATCTTTTCTCTTATATTCCTACAAGACTATAAACCAAATAATAGTTTTAATATGACACATTTTAAAAGCATTCACAATGCATTTAATATAATGAATTTGTTAATGAGCATGTTTGATAAATGTTACAAGCTGTGTAATCAGTCGACCACATTAAGTGATGCAACTGTTTGATAATCTTGGTCCTTTAGGAGTAATACAAAATGCTAACCATGTTTTGTGGTAGAATTTTAATTGAAGGAAAATTGATGAAGGAAAAAAGATTGTTTCGGAAACGCTTTGCGCAAAATAAACATCCTTTCCAGGCACCTGATAACCTTTTCCCTTTTGTTTTTGCAATACATCAGTGTCTTCCCCTCCTGTTGTTTTTTCAGGGTATATCATCGTTTATCCCAGTGTGGTCTGGTCTGACTTCTAGCAGCTCTCCAGGTTTTTAAGAAGAGGATCTTCCTGAAAGTGTTGTTTACTGGAGGCACCAAGAGTTGAACCCGAGGCCTTCTGCAGGCAAAGCGGGAGTTCTGACCCAAGAAACAGTCCCTCTCACTCTTCTTGGTGTGAAAGGACAGACACACCAGGCAATAATTGCATGCCAACTCATTGCGGAATACTTGGGGCACAGCTATAAATCAGTTTTAGAGATCTTAGGTTTAATCTTCTGCATTTCAGGATAGGGTTAGAAAAGTCCTCTTTCTGAAACCCTGGAGAACAACCTACCAGTCAGTGAATTGGTGGGAGACTCAGTAATACACTGAGGGGTGTGTGTGTTTTTGTTTTTTGTTTTTAATTTTGGAATCCCATTTTTGGGATTCCTAACATTAAATGATCCAGCTCCAACCAGTGAAAGAATTTCTTATTCTCAAGGGAAGCTGATAGGAAGGAGGCAAGAACAAAGCATGGAGCGTTGCAAAGATTCGGAGCTTAGAAACCTGCTTTGTGTATGGGTTCTGCAGAAGCTTTTCCCTGTTTTATTTCTCATGGCCATTTTGCTGCCATGCACCCCTGAGACTCGATCTAGCAATCTGTTCTGGGCCTACTTTGCAACCCAACCAAGTGGCGATTCGATGTTGCTCTGCTCTGAACATTCAAAAATGGCAGAAGCACAGTCAACAGATCAGATGGATGCAGTGCAGTTCCATCTGGCACCTCCCAGAATTAAAGGATAGTAAATGAGACATGCAAGGCTCTACAGTTTGGAGCCAGGCCGACCACTGTGGGTGCCAACTCTCCTTGGTTCGGGAAAGGAGAGTTAAGAAGCCAGCCAGTCTGTGCAGTCAAGGCTCTCCAGAGGCTTTGGCAACACTGTGGCCAAGCAGGCCTAAGCCTTCCCTCCAGCCTTGACACAAGGGCAGGGGCAGAGATGCTCATGAAATGGGCAGGACAATCCCCACCCAGAAAAATGGGGACACCTGACAGCATGGCTGGCTTGGTTTTAATTAAAAAGTTCCAAGTCTCCGAAGGCTTGTGTTGGCAGTCAAACTTGGTTCTGATATGTCTTGTATTACATTTTGACAGAATGAGGTTCACATATAATAATTACTGCATTCAAGGGCTGTTGCTCTGAAGGTGTACTCAGAAGCCTTCTTTATGGAAGATATAGCAAGGCAGATGAAATTGGTGAGGGGGGAGAATGGGCACATCAAATCTTGGGAGCATGAATAACAGGCAAATGAACTGTTTCTAGAGAAATAGAAGAAGATAAATAAAAATGATGTTTCAACAAAAGAAAAAGAGAGAAGGCCAGAAATGCTCCCCCTCCCCTGATATTTCCAGCTGAGAAAAAAAAACAATAAAATGAGTGTCACAAGTTGAAGCCAGAGTCAGGGAAACCACCAGCTGCACCAGTCTTCACTTACATCACAGGAATCACCGTGCATTCGTGGTGCACCTTTCCTATGCACACCACATACCATGGGAACTTCCCCCAAATCTTCAACTAAGAAGCATCTCTCCAGGGGTGGCTGGACATCTGCTGAGCCCACACTGCAGTGGGACACCCATGGCTGCCAGTTCACTTACCTGCTGGTCATCCTCTGCCTTCTCCTAGCTCCACCTCTAACCACCTGTTGGTTCATCATCTATACTTTCTGAGTTTTATTTATTTATTTATTATTAAAACATTTCTATGCCGCCCCATTCGCCGAAGCCTCGGGACGGCTCACAACATAAAGTGTAAAGTCTATGTCCTTTTTTTTGAGTCTCTTTCCCCAGTCTCAAGAAGAAAATGGTTGGGTTGCTGAAATCAATCCAACCAATGCAAAAATGCACACAAAAGAAATCCTTTGTTGAACTGGTGTTGCACAAACCTGTCGCTTGCCTAGGCTAAAGAGAAATGTGCTTTCTGCTGGACCATGAGAACTGTTTTACACAAGTTCTTATTACAGTTCAGTCAAGACTGAGAGTTATTTATTAACTTTTTCCCTGTTTGTTAAGTGGAGAGGAGGAAGAGTAGCAACAGAGGGTGACAACTGTGATGAGGAAGATCCACTTGACATACCAAGATCTAGGATCATCCAGTGTCCACCCAAGCCACCGCCGCTGCCACCACCACCACCAAAGTGCCTTTGGTGCTTTCTCTCTTCACCGTCCTCATACTGCCCTGAGCCTTAGAACTCCTGCACACAGTCCCTCACAACCCGTTTCCCACCACTGACGGCCATTTCTTTTCTGGATTCACTCCCAAATGTGCACAGAACTTTATTTACATGCATTGTTATTTGTTTATATTGCATTTCTGTCAGTGAGCTCGTTTTTCATTTATTATTCTGCATAACTCAGAATTGTTGATATTTAATTCTTACCTGGTAGAAAGGATTTAATCTTTTTCATTACCTAAAGGTTATAAATCCAGCTTATAATGTATCAAATGGACTTATTAAATCTTAGACAGAGATACAAGCCCAGTGTAGTGTTCATAATAATGACCTAAGAAAGTTGGTATTGGAAAGGATCCTAAGCACCACAATGGTTTTTCACCCCAGTTATTTTATTTGTCTTAATTTTTATATACTACTCTATTCCCATAGGCTCTGGGCAGTTTACAAGAAATTAATTTTAGGCTCTGCTTTCCTCCTGTAGCTGCTTCTACAACCTAAAAAGCAACTCAGGTTCCTTTGTTCCTATTGGGCTATTCAGCGGCATATAAATTTGAAAATAAGCAGATAAAACTCAGAGAGCATTTTGGACCCTCTAGTGACATATCTGATACAGTGAACGTGGTGATGCCCATTTTCCCTAAATATTTCTGCTCTCCCCCCCCCCCCCAAACTTCACCTTTCTAGGTCCATCTAGCCCAGTTTAATCACCACAAAAGAAGAAAGAACGCCTTCCTGGCCATTGCTATCAACAACTCTGACCAGGTAAATGTGGCTTAAGCGAAGTAGCTTTGGGGGCTGGAGGAGCTATGGAGGAGGATAAGCCCAATCTTCCTCCAACTCAGATTTTAGATCAGAGAAGACTTCAGGGTCCTGAAGTTTGTCTCTTCTTTGGGAAAAAGCATTCAGATCTCAGAAAGCCTATATCCAACGTTCAGATGCAAAGCAAGTACTCTTCTATGGGGTTATGAAACCGCTTGTAAATATATTTTTTCTTATCTTCCGAGTTCCATTAGGCCACCATATATTTGTTAGTTTAATTTGTCTGTGCCCTGATTTTTAGGCTTAAAGGAGTCCCCCAAGGTGAGCACATACCATAAAAATAACAAGTAAAACCACAAACCATTATCACAGTAAGACTCTATCACTGTATATTTTCTATTAATCATTCCTTTATGTAACACATTCTTTATTCCCTCATGACCTCACACTGCTGAGAATTAGGCCAATAACTAATATACATTTTATGTAACAGTACTCACTCGTAGACTAGTCACTCAAAGACAGTAGGCAAAAGAAATTAAACACACACACACATTCTAAAGTTAAATATGTTGGATAGTTCATACTTTACCAGTTATGTCATGCTGTTTGAATGACTCACTGTAGATTTGATACTGATTTGGGCAGTGTTTTTTCAACCACTTGCATACATCCTGCTGGGTCCACAGGGCCACTGGCTTGGTCAGCTTCACAATATTAGACTGGAAGGGCAAGACAAGGAAACAGATCAGACATTTTCTTGAGCTTGGTACGTTCTCATGCATTCTGTGCATCACCTCATAGCAGGACACTCAGACTTCTGCCACTGGAGGGATTCCACTTTGCACAAAGAAGCCAATAATGAAATGTTATTATTCTGACACATTTCCATATGGCTTGCAATTAATAAATCAGCACTTACAAGCACGGGTATCAGAGATATTTTAGCTTAGTGGCACGTGGGAAAATAGCATCAAAGATAATTCAGGTAAGCATTTGGGTGATCACTAAACATGTCATGCCATTTCAATTAATGCTTTCTAAGCTGTAAAGCAAATGGGAAGTTCTCAACAATAGATTCTGCAAATTCAGCCTTTAAGGATCCAATTACAGTAATGTTAATAGCTCTGGTATCATCCAAGTACACTCAGCCAAAAATACTTGATAAATACTGCATTTGGGGAAGCACTCTCCGGGCACTGGAGCAATGTAATTTCCTTGATGGTGTTCAAAATATATAATAAAAGTGTCCCCCACCCCCATCGGCAATCTGTATGCACTTCATGAATACAAAGCACTTGGTACTCAAAGCAGAAGAAGCAGTTTAGCAATGGTTCTTTGTTTTGCAAAAATGGGCTTGGAGTAGCCACAATGAATTATTATTATAGCTGTTACATGATTCATTAGTTTTTTGAGTAAAATATGCAATATACACAAGTTTTCATATGAAATAGTTATCCCCCCCCCTCCAAAAAATAAAAGCATTCTTGGTTTTTTCAAAGACACACACACACATGTTGGTAAGCCCCATTATGGTTTGCCTTTCTTTTTTAAAGGAAGAAATCAGAGTTTAGCTTAAACGTTCATTACATCGTCCTAAATAAATGTCTCCATTAACTTCCATATTACATCCATTCATACATTTAAGAAAATATTTCCAAGGTAGATGTCTAAACATCATCAAACTCATACCCATCAAACATACCCGAGTCCTGAACATTCACATCCCAATATAAAATAGAGTGCATTTTTCTATTAATAATATTTACTAACTGTCCTTCCCTGACTCTAAACATATTAGTTAATTCTAATATCATATCCTAGACTCTCATACACCACTTCTCAACTATTGGAGGGGCAACTTGCTACCACCTGTAGATTATTGCTATACTGGCAATCCTCAGTAAATGAATAGCCATTTTTCATGGCATTAGTTGGGATTCTGTCCTTGCAGACCCCAAATAAAAATACTACTGGGTCATTGCCAGTAAGTGCCATCTTAAGAAGAACATTTCCCTCCCAAGAGAAGGTGGAATGCTTCTTTTAAAATGACACTTGCCATTTGGAATTTTTATTGGGACTTTTGCTCAGCTGCACAGAAGGTGGTCTCAGGTGGGAATGCATAGCCTTTGTTAAATGCGTTCCATCCGGGTTTCACCGGTTGCCAGGCAAACTGGATTCTATCCATTAGAATTTTCCTGGACTTGCTCTAATGGGCACTGTGCTATTCTGTAGAAGTAAATGTAAATGAGCACTAATCCTCCCGCAAAAGTGAAACGCTAATCTGCACATCCCTGAAATCTGCATGACTGTAATAAGAGTGTCAGAGAAATCTGTAATGAGCTGTAACAGGTTTGGAATTCTATGATTCCAACCCAAAGATTTTACTGTGGACTGGCTTTTTCCAGCTCACAAATTCTACGAACTTGAAAACAACAACTTCTTCTCTTCCTCCTCCTCCTCGTCTGTAATTTTACATTTAGTTATATAAAAATACACACATGTGCACACACAATTTAAAATAAACCCCTTCTCCTAACTAAAGTGTGAAAATGTGCATTATGGAGGATGTGTGCATGTTCAGAAGTGCAAATTTGTTCAGATGCTTTCAAACAGATCTGGACAAAAGCCTATCTTGTCAAATGAGCAGGTGATAGAAAGAAAGGTCCTGCAAAATGGAGACTAAAATGAAGAAAATCTGTGTGTCCCTAAACTCAAAAAAGCTGGCCTGCTGCAGAACCTGAAAGTTGGATTCATGGAAATCGATGCTCATTTGAACCCATAGCATATTCCTCCGGCATCCCAGCTCCCAGGTTCAGTCTCTGGTATCTCAGTTAAAAAGGCCAGGTAGTCAATGATGGGAAAGACCACTGTGTCTAATGTCCTGGAGAAGTAGCACCACACAAAGCAGGCAGGAGCCATAACCTGCTGGAGTCCCCAGAGCCAACAGAATAGAATGGTAAATGCCTAGGCGAGTGGGTCTCGTATGAAAAGCTGTGATGCCAGCGCAGGTGGTCATTCACCTGTACTTTCCTTTTTAAAAAGCTTAAATCCAAAGGCAAGGCTACTGCACATTTCACAATTGGCACCTGGGAAATGAGGGTAGGTGGTTGGTTCTTCTTGTTCCCAGCAGCAAGGCACGGGAAAGAAGGTGGCTGCCACCACAGGCCTCCATCTTCCAGGGACACCTGAAACATCAGTGGTCAGGTGTGCTGCAGGGCTTGCACCAATAGGTATGTCCCACCTCTGCAATCTAGTCTTTAAAAAGGAAAGAAAGAGGACTGATTGCCAAGGCAGTGAGTACCTTGTAAAGAATAAGACTCCATCCAAATGCCCATGAGTTTGGCACCAGCGTTAAAAGCAACCAATACCAATTTCAATGACAAGCTGCAGCAGTATCCTCGAAAGGTTTGTATCTTGCTCCAAAGCTAGAGTACTAATCCTCCCACCTTTGTAGGCCACCATTGTGCTGTACCACCAACTGTTCTGCTGCCAGTACCGCAGCAGTGTGGGGACTGGGCGGATTACTCCTTCAGAGGAGCATCCAAGGATCATGGGAACAGATTCCAGATCATGGGAAAAGGAGGAAAGGGAAGCAGAGAATGAAGAGCTAAGGACAGGGGAGATAGTGATAACGGAGGAGGTGGGAGCAGAACGTCAAGGTTTTCCTGACGCCAGAACCAACCCAAATAACCACTTTGGAAGTTTAGTTTTGAGACACTGACTGGGAAGGTGGTGGAAAATCAGTGAATCCCAATTAGTCTGGAATCAACTTTCAATCTGGCCATGTTGCATTAATAGCTGGTTCTACCGAATGCGAACATAGCTTGTTTATTTTGCTATTGATGCCTGAAAAATTAATCGGTAATCTAAAGCAAGCTCTGCTTGTTCTCAGTTTTACAAGACAAGAGGTAGTTGATTAGAATTTTTTCTTTCCTTAACTCAGGGGTGTGTGTATGTGAAGGTGGCCTGAACAAGCAGCGGGAGGTGTGTGAAGGGAGGGGTTGTAAAGGACTGAACTTGAGCCCAGTGAGGGCTGCTCATTACCCACGGGTTGCATGGACTACTAATCCTGATCCAATATTCTGACCCTTATTCAGATGTTCACCACCCTAAATAATAAGGGAGGGAACTTTGCTGGGCCTGAGCTTGCTTTAGCGTAAGAAAATAAGGGAAATATTGAGATACTCCTTCTCTCTTTGGATCTAGAGAAAGATGGGTAACAACTGGAATAAAAATTAATTCTGAAAATGAATTGATTTAGGGAGCTCCCTGGGTAGAATTGAATTGGAGTGATCAGGATAATTGGGAGGGGGGGTAATTAATTAAAGCAGATTTGTTTTAGAGTGGGACCTGAATAGGAAATTAATTGGAATGAATTGATTGAATAAAAGTAGATGTAGGATGATTAGGATTATTAATTTGTGAGGAATTTACTTGGCGTGATTTTGGTGTGCAAAGGCAAGTAAATGTAACAAACGTTTAAGCTGATTTGGGTTTGAAATTAATCATTGTGTCTCCTGTGAAATTTAGGTTCGAGCATTATTTCTGGAGGTGTTTCCATTCATTTGAAGTAGCATACACATTTTTTATGCAGTGCTATGCCCTGTTTCTTGGTGATGCACCTCTTCTTTTGACTGCCCTATTCCTAGATTGCACAAGGGCACTTTGAAGCACACTAGTTTGTACCAGCAGCTTGTGTCACTGTTTAAGGGGGGGAATATTCAGGTATAGAAATCTGATAAACGGGCAAAGTCCCGCACTCATAAGCACAGCACTGCATAGCAGGTAAAATGATTGAATCCTGTAGATTAAAACAAGAGAACAATGACTCTCCTGCTGTAATGTGATTATCATGGCATGTGCAAGCATGGACATTACCTGATCCAAGATGTCACATCCATCAACCACAGGAACAACCTTCTTATTTTTAAAATGAGCACAGGCACCTGAGCACTGTATAAAGAAATGTGCGCTCTCCTCATGATATTTCAGAAAGCCTCTCTTTACAAAACTGAACCACACTTTCCTGTAAGTCAGCGCTGGGTAAGAAAGGTTTATTGTCATAATAAACGGTTGGAAGTGGGCAGTGACTTAAAGCATTACTGAAATCCACTAAAGCTGACAGATTTAATCATATATAAGGCCAGCATTTCCAATACTATAAACAGGCCTCAGTTTTGCAGAAATACTTGCCATGTTGCCTGTATGAACAGCATTGCAAATTCCACTGAGACCTAAGCAGAGTCCTCTTGTGGTTCCTCCTCTTCCTAAGGACAAGGGGACTTTCACTAGACATGGAGGGGAGACCGTGAAAACCTTCCCAGATTCACCCAGAAGAAAATCGTTAATCACTAATCATCCTACCTGCGCCTGTAATTATACCACCACCACCAGAACCAATGCTGAATACTCAATTCATACGTGTCTCTTAGTGTCATCGTGTAAGTGTCTACACAGATAACTGTCCTATAGTGTTCAGTGGGGCTTTTCACACATCAAATGGGTATAGGTTTACAGTCTTATGGTATCATGGAAGTTTAGATAATAAGCAGTCCTAGAACTAGACATGCCCTTAAACAAGTCATTCTGTGCCATAATATTGCCTGACACAACATATTCCAGAGGGCAAATCATGCGAGACAGATAATTTACTCTGGTGACAACTAGCACACAATGAGCTTTAATTTCTTGCTTTGTATAATGTGTGTTGCCTTCAAGATCTGGCCATTAGCTTTGTCCTATGATCACTCAGTTCTTAGTAATGGGAAGCATTACTATTTCATATCCCAGCTTTTTTTTGTTTTCTCTGTTAATTGTGCACGCCTGTAAAATGTGCAACTCAGCTAAATAACAAAAACTGATCAAACACCACCATCTTAAGCAAACATTATCTACATAGAATCAAGGTTATTTGTAGCTGGGCTATGCTGCTTGCCTTGAATAATTACTATGTGGGCTTCTTACAACAGATTCATAAATAGAATAATTGTATTTTTCTTTGGCAGGGAGATGGCAGAGCACTTTATCTCATATTTCAGGTTGATGAGGCCTCAGAAGGTGTTATTCTGGATTGACTATTTTAAAATCTCTCCTCTTCCACCTTCCCTAGCCAGCATGGAAGAAGGATGCCCTGCAGGTCCCAACCCTAGCCCAAGGCTGTTGGAACCAGGGTGCATTTGGGGAGCTGAGTCCAGCTCTTAAGAGCTGGCCCAGCCATGTGGATTGCAGTAGCAATGGCAACGGAGCTTCTCCTCTTGCCTATTAGTGCAGCATACCTTGAAGATTGGGGAGGGGAACAGTTTAGCCAGATTATTATCAAGTTTACCCCTGGAGGGTAGATACTGCCAAAGGGTAGAGCCTCTCTCCAGAAGCCCTTCCCTCTGAAGCTTCACCCCCTAAAGGCCTAGGAACATTTTTCCCTGTAGAGAAAAAGACAGTAGCAATTGCTCCGTGCCTCTCTTTGTACCAGTATCTGGGTAACATCTGTGGCTACTTTGTCTCCCAGAATCCACTGGTGGATGCACACCATTCCCTCCACCAAAATTGCTGGTCTCCTTGCAGCCAGTGACATTTATCTCATCACCGTGCTAAGAATTACCTGTCAAATTGATAGCTATTAGCACATTATGGTTCTCTCAGTCCCCATTCACCAGGAATATCATGGCTTGGAGAATTCATAAAGTGATGGCAGATATCCCTGCCTTTAGAAGATCAGACCTACAAGAACAAATATTTTAAAACAAGATCTTTTATAACTGATCTAAAGTAAATAGGTTTGTTTTCTGGATGTCTGGCTACAATCTTCACTGAAGCATTAGTGGGCCTCCTTGCCCCAGTTCCTGCCCCTCATCTTTCTTGGGTCAGTGGAATGGAGGGGAAGCTGTTGCAAGGACAGATGCCTTTGAATATACATCCTGAATGTTGGGAGAACACCTGGAACCATAGGAACAGTGCTTGCAGAAGCATTGCCAGCCCAACCATAAAGATTTAGCAGCGGAAACTGCTAGAATAATTTGCCGTGTGGACATGGCAAGTATTCATCCCTTTTGGATAGAGGGTACTTCAAATCTCGTGTCCAGCCACTCATCCATTTCAGTATATCACATCCCTATTTTAATGCAGAGAGGATCTGCTGTCCCCCTTGTGCATTTCCAGAAATAGTGATGCCTTGTTCTTCGGGCTGTTATTATTATCACCATCCTACATAGCTGGTTTGAATTGCTCCCACTATTCCTGAACACAGATGCTGCGAGGCAATCCTTTGTTCAGCTGCTTTGAAGTTGTCATCACTGTGTATATTCAAAGGGAATGAACAATTTCAAGTAAGCATTTGCCTTTCTCCCTAGGCCCATTAAATACATCATCAAAATGTTACAATCAAGTGGTCAGGCCATGGAAAGTCTCTAGTTTTAGTGCTGTGGGCAAATATATTTTCAAGATCACTTCTATTTTCTGCTTAGCATGAAAACTATTGGGGGCTGATATTACCCTTTCCTTACCTTGAACAACCAATTGTTTCATGGGTTAAAATTTAATATAGTTTTAAGATTAAGACATGAACAGAGTTGTAATCAGCATGGTTTATATGTTCATATGGGGTGTCCGGTCTGTCACATTACAGTGTTGGAGCATAGTATTCTCAGAAATGGAAAATATTACATACCAGTCTATATATATCTTGCTTTAGCATTAGCTCTATTCACAATATGGGAAGAACAAAATGAGCAAATGACATCCAGATAATTAATTATGTTCATGCTAATGGAAGCTCACAGGGAAATTGCAAAAAGTTGGAAAATTCAGAACTTCCAATACTGAAATCTTGGTCCAGAGAGCTGTGGAAATTAGCCATAGCAGAAAAATTGACTTACCAACTGGAATTACCTAACGGCAATGTCAATATATTTTATTTTTATAAAATGTGGCACAGGTTTATTTTATATACAGATCAGGTTCATATGCAGCAATATTTGCCAAAGCCTTTACTCATATTACAGAAGATGAATTTGGGGAACAATCCTATTATTACATTTCTATACCGCCCATCGCCAAAGCACTCTGGGAGGTTCACAATATTTAAGTCACCCATCCAGATTTCAACCAGGCCTGACTCTGCTTAGCTTCCAAGATTAGGCAGGATCAGGCACTTCGGGGAAGCCACTCTGGTATAGTGGTTAACAGTGTTGGACTGGAACTCGGGAGATCTGGGATCTAGTCTTCACTCAGCCATGGAGATGACTGGGTGACTTTGGGCCAATCACAGGCTCAACCCAGAGTACCTCACAGGGCTAGTGTTGTTAGGAGAAGCTTGAGAGGAGGAAGAGGAGAATTAATTAAGCTGCCTTAAGTTCCTTGGAAGGAAAAAAGCCAGATATAAATATAATAAATAAATAAATAAATAAATAAATAGTAGATACTTTAGATTCCCAGATCCAAGGTCAGAGAAACAGTGCTCTAACCTCAAAGGAAGGATATCTGAGTCCATCCTTCTGCCCCTTTCAGCTCTCATGGAAAAATCCACACCAGCTGCCTCTCCAATAATACGGCCTGAGATGATAAAGAGGGTGTTTCAGTGAGTAGGAAGGAAAGACAGTGGAGAAGACGTGATACAGACTAACCTGCATCTCGCCAGCCTCATTCAAAATGCTTTCACTAGATGGGTGGAAAAAATATACCAAAAATGCAGGGTGCAAGAGGCATGAAGCTCACTTCCACTGTTCCTTGTGCCATGCACAGAATGAACATAAGCTTCTGAGATTGGGGGCTTAGGATCATCACAGAATGATTAAACCCTACATATGATGCTTTTACTATGAAGAACCATAGAGACAACCTTCAGACAGTCAAAGGAATTCCAGCCATAACTTGATCTGTAAAGTAAAGAGGGAAAGCATTAAGGATGTCATCCTATAGTCCCTCAAGAGCAACCAGCAGCCCTAGGACTGCTCAGATTTTTCCTCCCAAAGCTGTGTATTTAATGGTACAAATTGAGGAGAACTTCAAGTTCTGATCCCTTCTTCCGGCAGCCACCATGGAAAGAACCACACTGCCTGCTTTCCAGTGCAGTAATGCAGCCAATGATGAGAACTGAGAAGTTGAAATTGGTGTATCTCCCAAACCAGCAGCAGCCTGACAGCAAAGGATATTCAGACTCCTCCAAAACAATTTTTAATGGGCAGTAACCCTAAATATATTACCCTCTGACACCAATTGCCTGTAACTTAAAAAACTTTTTAAAAACTGGGAAAACTGAAAGAATGCAATCAAATAGGAATATGTTTCCTTCTATGCATTTCCTCTCCTCAGGAAGAGTAAATAAAGGGACAATCCTAATTTAGGTATGAAGAAGAATTGAAATTCCTGCAAGTGCAAAGATCTGATTACAAGCCTGAGCAAGGCAACAGTGACAAAGCACACCAGAATTCCTGAGCACTGCTAATGCCAAATGCACTTCCCGAATTCACTCAGAAGAGTGAACGGTAAGACCCTAAGCTTCCCCAACAGGATGCACCTCGACAAATAGGACAACCTGTTGCAGATGCTTTGCAACTAATACTACTGTTTAGGTATTCATACTCCCCCCCTTCCTTCCCCATTCCCCTTGCTTCGATGGATGGCATGGCCAAGCACTTGTGATGTCTCCGGTCGAGAGTCCAGTACTCCCAATACGCTGCTTCTTCCACTTTCAAAGGCTACAAAAGAGAAGCCTGGGCTTGCATCCCATGGCTTAAATTCATTTTCCCGAAGCCTTCCTCACCCTAGAGAATATGCTCTACAGAGTTTCTCAGCCCCCCGGATCGTGCGGTGGGATGGGATGTTGAATTGTCCTTTCTTCTGGTTCTGCTGGCTTAACTGTCTCCACCAGAGGAATGCCACCACAAGATTCAGCCTTTGTCTTTTCCTAGTTAAAGAGGCCTGAGGGCCCTGAAAATCCCAGAACTGGCACCACTGTTGGACTTGCAGTAATTGGACTTGCAGTAATTGGAATAAGGTTATTCTGATCTCACAGAGCTTGTGGCTGATCAGTGTCGGCATGCCAGTTCCCATCCTAAGAGGGCTTTTGTTTTGGCAGGATTTGAGTAGTATACATAATTAGCAGTATACAAGGATTGTTTTTTAAAAGGAAGACATCGGATATAAAAGAATCAAGTACAGTGGCTATTAATGCTTTACAATACAGTCCATTAGCAACCTTTTATAAAAGGAGAGGGCAAAGACTTCATACCTGAAGTGTAAATATGTTCCTAGTGCTAAATTACTGCTGAAGTGTCAAGAATACATTTTAGGAGCCTCTTATGGCCTTTAAGGACTCTTTAAACTCTTGTCCAGAAAAAGGTTTATGCTGTTCAGTCCTCCTCCTCAAGGACTTGTACCTTCATTTTAAAAAGATACAACATTGATTCATTCTCTCCCAGGGAAATCTTTTCTGTTGAAGTTAAAAATAGCTGCCATTTTAAAAGCACAGATGTGGTTGCTTTTACATAGCTGAGAAACAAGGAAAATGGCCAGTTTAGGATCTCAGGGTGTAATGTCTATTAGCCCTAAATGCTTCTTGCTTTGGTGGAACACAAGGGATTTCAATGTTTGCCTTCTTTGTAATAGTAGTGGATGCTCACTGACCCGGTCGCCAAAGGACAGTGACACACGCGTTGGTGACTTCCCACCTTGACTTCTGTAACACGCTCTACGTGGGGCTACCCTTGAAGACGGTCCGGATACTTCAATTGGTTCAAAATAGAGCTGCCAGGCTGCTGACGGGGACTGGGCGTTATGTTCACATGACTCCAGTCCTCCGTCAGCTTCACTGGCTTCCCATTGAAGTCCGGGCCCAATTCAAGGTGTTGGTGATAACCTATAAGGCCCTTAACGGCTTGGGTCCTGGCTACCTGAAGGAGCGCTTACGTCCATATACGCCTGCCCGCCCCCTGAGATCTGCGGGAGAGGCCCTTCTCTGGGAACCCTCCATGAACAAAATTAGGAGGGTAGGTACTCGGAGGAGGGCTTTCTCTGCGGTGGTGCCCAATCTATGGAATGCGCTCCCCAGAGAGGTCCGCCTGGCACCTTCGTTATTTGTTTTTCGGCGCCAGGCGAAGACCTTTTTATTCAAACGTCATTTTAATTGCTAATATTATTTCCTTATTTTATTCTTTGGCCAGGGCGACTTATTTTATATTGTTAAGTCGTTTTATATTTTTAATGTATTATATTTTAATGTTTTGTGAGCCGCCCCGAGGCTTCGGCGAATGGGGCGGCATAGAAATTTTCTAAATAAATAAAATAAATAATCTAGCACAGGACCAAAAAGGCCAGATGGCAGAGGACTGGCTGATCCCCCAGTAAGAAGGACATTGGCCCTAGGTGTTGCCCACCAGAGCAGGAGTGCAGATCGTGGCACTTTTTCTGTCTAAACATGCATAGGGTTGCAGCCTAAGCCTCCCTTTCCCCACCTGAAATGCACCAGCAGGGATATTTCCCCCACCACATCCCTCTTTTCTGGGTTCAGGGAAGAGAGGAGGAGGAGAATAAAGGACAAGCCACAAAGAAAGAAAGAAGCCGATGAGGATAAGCACACGGCACAAGGTCTACCGCGTCTGGTCTGGCCCCTCATTCATGCCCCAAAACAGAATGTAAGAGGAGCCATGCTGACTCAGGGCCAAGCATTCTGTCCAACCAGCTGGTCATGAGAAACCCCCAAGCAGGACATGACTGCAATGGTGCCCTCCTGCCCATGCTCCCCAGCAGCTGGCATGCACAGGCATACTGTCAGCAAGGTCTTCAAAGGAGGAGTTTGTCATGTCAAGCATCCAGGATGAGCAGGGGTATCCAAGAGAGTGGTTCGTGGGGGAGGGGGTAGCTGAAGGTCAAGGAACCTGGCCAGTCCAGCAGAAAAAGGCAAGCACTGTGTTGAAACACCACTGTCCGCAACACAGAACAGGCTCAGGTGGGCTAATTTATACTTGGCTGTAAACCAGCACGGCTGTTTAGTTAGGGCACCAAGTTGCTTTTGAGAAAGGCCCCATATTAAGCACTTCTAATGTTCATGATTGGTCCTCACTTCCAAGAGGTGAATCTTCCCTGCCTCTGCTTCCTGCTGGAATGGTCCCGGAAGGCCCAGGCTGCCCTTCTAATGGAAGGCAGTATCAGTTTCATTCTCTGGCCCTGGCTGAGACCTGCTGTGTTGGCCCTTCTACCTCCTCTTCTTCCTCTGAGGAATCCTTGCCCAAGGCATGACATTCTGCCTCTGATACCAGAAGTAAGATGTAGCTATCAGGACTAGTAGGTCCTGGCAGTCTTCTCCTCCATGAATTTGTCCAATCCTCTTTTAAAGCCATACAAAATGGAAGTCATCACAACATTTTGTGGAAATGAATTCCATAGTTTAACTATGTACCACAGAAAGAAGTACTTCCTTTCATCTATCCCTAATCTCTCACCCGCCGGCTTCATGGATTCTGGTATAAATGAGAGAAAGAAAAAGTCTCCTGTCTACTTTCACCATACCATGCCTAAGTGTGAACACCTCAGTTGTGTTTCCCATTTCTTGCCTTTTTTCTAGCAGAAACCAAAGGGGAATCACAAATAGTGCTTCTAGGTGGGGACCTCAGCTGAGTAGCAAAGCACATTCTTCGCATGCAGACGTATTCCTGGCATTTCCAGTTAAAGGACCATAGAGCAGTTAATGGTTGTCCCACAGGAGCTGCCAGTCAGAGCAGCCAATGCAACAGGTAGACGCAGGTCACAGGTAGGTAGACTTGAAGAGCTGGGCTGAGGATCAGCCGTCCCCTGCACACCACAGCTGAAGGATGCAGGCGATACTAGAACTAGGAAGCTGTGCAGGCCCAACAAGAAGGGATCAAAGACTGATGCATATTTTGGTCATTATTCATAACTATTTTGATACTGAACCTTTTTTCCAGGGAAAATATTCTTATTGATAAAGGACAATAATCAAACAATAATCAAATGTCAGTCAACCTCAAGAGCAAAAGCACACTCAACCCCAATTCAGCACTCAGCATGACATTTCAAAGCAGGGATGGGGAATCCTCCACCTGCCTCCTTCTGTCTGACAACCTTCAGGTGAAGGGCTGGGCCAGGGTGCCTCCAGATTATGGATCTATCACCACACCTTGTTCTTCATGTAGGCAGGGTCAGGATTACTGCCCAAGTCATCATACATCATCTCTATTTGTGGAGCAAGAACTATTTTGACAGAGTGGCACATCACAGTGTAAGTAGCTTTGGAAGCGAGGAGAAGACTGAAGGCTAAATCCACTGGTTCCTCTGTTGATGGAATGGCTTCTGTCAGCAGAAGCAGGTGTGCAATTTCTCTTCCCCCTGCAGCTTCCCCTTTCAAAATCTGCTGCCGAAGCCTAGGAAGCCCTCCAGAGCTAATTTTCAGGTGACGTGCAGGACTCCAAGGGGAGTTCAGAGGGAGAAAATCCCATTGCGCTAGCACAATGCTGGATTTAACCTTGAGCAATAGCCAGACCACAGCTTTACGCACACTGCCTGTCCTTTCACTTCAAAACTAATTCCAAAGTACTTCCTAACTCAATATCTTTTGTATTAAGTTTGTTTCCCCAATTGCACCAATAAGGCTTTTGTATGGACTATTCTAACCATAAAATTGACCACACCAAAAGCAAAACAAGAAGTGAGGTGGGGGGAGTTATATCAGCAGATTTAATATGTGACATTTAATTTCATGCTCTGTTTCTTCCATTGTACGGTGCAGAAAGTAGTTATATCATGGTCTCAAAATAATAATAAAATAAATTAAATGATAGATTGTACATTATTCAATTGCATGTTTAGAGGTGGGGACATTAGCACACAAGTCTTGCACAAGCTCGTAATAACTGTGGAAAGTTTAAAGAGTGACTTTACAAGGTATTTCAACAGCTTTACAAGTGCTGCCTACAAAACTTGCATTTCCAAGGTCAACGTATTCATCAGCATTTCTGCACCTTTATTTAGTACCATTATTTGCCTTTTCCCAAGATGCCTGCACTTCAGAATGGCAAAGCTTTCAAGCAGAATGCAGGCACACAGCTAACAATAACACATTTTATGTATTGCAAGTTTGGTTTCTTTAAAAGGTTTATCAGCTGACAAACCTGAGCAACCAACAATGCATATTTGGAGCTTGGAAGTGTGCTTAGATTGCAAACCTGCAAAATATCAAGTAAAGCACTCTAAAAAGGGACACAGACAGTACTTAAGAAAACAAAATGTGAACGGGATATCAACAGCAAACATGCTGATAGGAGGTTAGGAACCTCTTGAGATAACAAATTAAGCATATTAGACATAATCAACAAGCGATCGTTTATCACATGTATATTGTGCCCTTTGTTAAAGAAGATCCAACATTCCCTTCTTATACTGAGCCTGCAAGTTGGGTTAGGCTGAGAGAGTGAATGGCCCAGAGTGACCAATGGAATTTCATGGCTAAGTAAGAATTTGCACCAGGTCAGATCAATATTTTATCTATCATTCCACACTAAATTATAAGGTAAAGTCCAACACAGCTGGTAGTTTAGCACAGGCTGAATTCCAGAGTACAGGACATGGAATAATGGACTCAAGTTATACCAAGCCAGATTCTGGCTAGGTATCAGGAAAGATTTCCTGACTGTAAGAGCAGTAGAACAATGGAGCCAATGGCCAAGGGAAGTTGTGGGCTCTCCCACACTAGCGGCATTAAAGATGCACCTGGAAAGCCATCTGGGAGGGATGGTTTAATCTGGTGTCCTGCACTGTGCAGGGGGTTGAACCAAATGACCTTCTGGCCCCTTCCAACTCTGCTATTCTATGATTCCATGAATGGTGGCTGATGGATTTAGTATCACAGAATCATAGAATAGTAGAGTTGGAAGGGGCCATGAAGGCCATCGGGTTCAACCCCCTGCTGTTGCAGGACACCAAGTTACACCATCCCATTCAGAGGGCTGCCCAGTTTCTTTTTGAATGTCTCTAGTGTGGGATCAATCCCAAATACCCTTACTTAGAAGTAAGTCCATTAAGTCCAGTAAGAAGAAGTAACAGGGATTCATGTCAAAACATGTGTGCTTTAAGTCTGCAGCCATAGAACATTTTCTAGTACCTAAAGCTGGTTTGACTTCTTTTTTCCTTAAAAAGGAAAAAAAGAACAATCTCTTGTAAAGGGAACGGGTTGAAACAAGGAGAATACTAGCAAGTTATTGGTTAGGGAGCCAGTTTAAGAATGTCTACTGCATATTGTAATTCAAAATTATATATTCCTGAACAGTTGAAATGTCATATACAAATTGTTAAGCATAACATTTGAGTCCAAAAATTAGTTCCCTTGATTTTCAGACACTAATGTTACAATAAAGTATATCTCTGGTAGGTGAACCTCCATTTATATGTCCAAATTCAGGAAATGCAAATTGTTTGCGGTTCATTATTAAAGAAAAGAAACATCACTTATATTAAGTAGTGGGGAGATATTGAGATGTCAGTCTCAAGAGATTACATAGACCTGCATGAATGATGCGCAGCTGTGTAGATTCTTACTATTTTAACATACAATCTGTTGTTTCAGATTGGATGCTTGAGGTCTTTTCCCTGAGAGTTTAATTAAATGTTTCTGATGATAGTGGCATCAATTTTGCTTTAAGAATGTTCAAAATCCTGGGAGGGGGAAGCTCTTCCAAAGTGGGGAATTCAGTATTAAAAGCAGAGACAGCAGGATGCAATCCACATGCCACCTTCATCAGAGATTTTCTGATATAGTCCAGCTGGAAATTAACTGTCCAGGAGAGTTAAATTTTTTTCTTGATAGAGACTCATATATTTCAGGATTTTATTTGGTTATGAACATCATCACTTTTATATCCTACCTTCCCATAACAATAGAAAATGACCAAAGCAGCTTACATCAAAAGTTAAAAGCAATCAATCTAGAACATAAGACCATAGAAGCAGAACAGGGATAGACAGTTTTAAAAAATCCAAAGAAAATGAAATCAAGAACTAGCAAGGGCAAAGATCTTGTGCAAGAAGAGATAAATTAAGCTCACGATGAGAACAAGTTAGCTGCTTTGGTGTAACAGGTAGTTTGGCCCTAGCAGAAAACTTCATGGTTGTCAAGCTTGGACTCTGCCTTGGGACTCAAGTCTAGTACCTCCATCATGGCACTGTCTCACTCCACCTGGATGAGTCCTTCTCATTCACATCTGAATCCTAGTTGCTCCTTGAGGTCCAGGCTATGGCACAGGAATACAGGATGCTGCTTTGTGATGCACTAGGTCCCTCCAGTGCAGTATGGTCACTACAAAATGGCACTGGCTCGCCATGATTTCAGGTAGGGTTTTTCCTACCCTACCTGGAGATCCCATGGATGGAACATGGGACTCTCTGCATGAAAAACATGTGCTTACCTGCTAACCACAGTTCATCAGACACACAAAGGGCTGCATACACAGAAGCTGGAGTTTCAGGTTGCTGCATTTGGCATTCTAGGCACACCTTTCTGCTCACTCTGTGCTTGTACACAGTTGCAGAATAACACACAGAGACTTTTTTAGAACAAATTGCTAAAGTCACTCTCTTGAGTCTATGTTTTGGCTCTTCCCTGCCCCCGCCACTGAAAAGAAAATTGGAGGTGGGGTGGGGAATAGGAGAGGGAGGGGGAGAAGGAATTGACACGCTTGATTCTGAAGGACACAAAATTTGATTTTCTCCTTCAGTTTAATGGTCAATAAGAGCTAAAGGAAATTAATCAACTACTCTGTGCTTGTTTTTGTTGGTCACCAGGAGTCCTCCGACTCTCTTTGAGATAAGCAAATATAGATAGCAATGCTTGTCATGTAATTCTTTGCTCACTTAATTGGATTATTTCAGACTCAATTCTACAAATCAATGACCAAAACGTGCGAGCTGCAAGCAGAGAAGCAACCACCTGCTATTCCAACTTGAGCTTCAATTTGGCAGCCGCTTTCATGACACACTTCAAAAGCACATGGAGACTCCAAGGAATGCTTGAACTAAGTTTGGCAGCACAAAAGATAGAGGGTAGATTAATAGCTAAATATTACAAAAGGCTTCAAAAATCAATTTGCAAAAATGCTGCATATACGAACATTAAAACCTCACAGCAGAATAACAATTAGACTCAAAATTCAGCTCATTCCTGCTGCAGAAAAGGTGCTTTGCTGTAAAGCTTGCACGCTATTCTGTTGGCCCATTGCAAACTTAACTAGAAAGTCAGGGATCACTGCGTTTTATTGTCTTTTCAAACAATGGGCCGTTCTTCACAAAGCAGTCGCTATATACACAACAATACAGGACATGTGTTTGTTAATACAAAATGGAAATAGGAAAGGATGAAAAACAAGCCAGCTTCCAAGTGATCTATTTATCATACAGCAACAGGAGGGAAAATATAACCGGTTAGATTCATGAGTGTGATCCTGGGCTGCTTCACTGCTTTCCAGGATGGAAAAGCAGACAGAACTGCTCTGACCGACGCGAGGAATGTTATTTACTCAACTCTCCACCCTATTCCTTGGCTGTGATGCTTCATCTGCTGTGCACTTTCCACCATTAAGGAAGACACACAACACTCAGTAAGGGGAATTACCCTGTTATAACAAATAAATTCACATAAGAATTGGAGGAAAAATATGACCTCTAGGTAGCCTCCAGGGATTGAGGAGAGGACTCAGAGACTGGAAATAAGAATGATTCCCTGCCTGTTCCTTGACATTAATGTCTATTTGTCCATACCTTTGCTTTGTCCCTGGCTGCCACTGGGAAATGTCAGGGTTTTAATAAACCAAACAAACAAAAATATGAAACCCTGGAGTCTGCCCAACTCTGAGTATAATTATTAACCAATAAACATATTTAATTAATGATTCAGAGATGTCTCACACTTGGTATGCAAAAGCATATTTTCAAGATTCTCATTCTAGAAGGCAGAGGTCCCTGGCCGCTCTGAAAAATTAAACTCACTGCCAATATGAGATGGTGAAGGGCACAAGCTCAGCTGGTTTTAAAAGGAGGCTAGACAAATTCATAGAAGCTGGGTCCATTGGTGGCCACTACTCTTCATGACTGTATAGAGCTTGCAGGTTCAGAGGCAACATGCCAATGAACACCTGCTGCAGAACAAGAAGTTCTGCCCTTGTGCACTGATTATGGGCTTCTGAGACACACCTGATGGGCCATGGTAGGAAACAGAAAGCTGGGTGAAATGGACATTTGGGCTGATACAAGATGATGCTCCTTCTCATGTTTTGGGTTTTACGTTTTTACAATTCAACTACTGACAGAGTTGAAGATGGTACGGAGGAAAGATACCATACCATGGTATTTTTATAACATTGCCATATTTTACAACATGACAAAGACATTACTGCCTATCTACCTCACATATTTTAGGGAACAAACAGGCACCTTTGTAGTATTAAAAGTTTGTACCTTCCTTTTCTCCAGCAACTTGCAACTGAATTCACATCCAGGGCATTTGAGAATCTTCCCGATTAATTTTCTGGAAACTTATTCCTACTGAATATCACACATTTCAAGAGACAGAGTTGAGCCCTGGGAATGTGTGATGTTTGCCGAGCAATTTGTGTGTTCTGTTGAAGAATGTGCTTTGCCTTAAGCCCATTGAAGTTGCAGATACTGACTTAGTGTGATTCAGAAATATGACGTGCACCTGAGAATGCAAACCATGTGTTGTTTTGTTTTGTTTATACTAAAAGGTGCCTGTAATTATGATAGGAGGAATGTGAGCACAGAGGGAGAGCTTTCCTGTGGTAGGGAGGCAATCAACAAGGAACAGCAGGTTCTCCAGTGCAGCTTCCCACTCTTAAGGGAGCAGGGCTGGCTTGGCCTTCAGCAGTTGCCAAATGCACTGCTTTACTTCTCCACCCCCTACACACTAAATGGTAACCATCAGGTATGTGGCAGGCATTAGTAGCAGTACTGGATCATACCACTGGGGTATGAACTAAATCTTAATTAGCTGGAAAGCTCTGGCCTTAAAGGACTGCTCTGTTTCCGAGGAAAACGCCTGGAGTCTTAAGGCATTAGATGGCTAGGAACTAGGAAGAAATCTAATTCAGTGGCAGTGTCCCGGGGGTGGGACGCCCGCTCCAAGAAAGTTTAGCTGGCACCACCTATCATTGACTTGACTGGAACTTTTTATTCCTCATCGTTTTTGATGGGTAATTGGTGGCTCTTTTTATTACATGACCTGGTTTTTTTAAAAGATTGTTTTCAGTCCTTGCATGATTTTGTTGTTCCATCATGCCTTATAGTAGCTACAGCAGCACAAGAACCATGCTGGACAAACCATGCTGAACCATTCAGGCAAAGAACCTATTGAATCCAGCATTCTGCTCTCATAATGGCCATCAGATGCCTCTGAGAAGTCCACCAGCAGCAGATGAACTAGAAACATCTTCTCACTCATGTGCCCAGCAATTGGTATCCAGAGGCATAATCATATATATCATGATTACAGGCCATTATTCTCCATAGATTTGTCCAATGCACAATGTTGTCCGAATTGGCAACCAGCTCCATGCCCTGTGGTAGTGAATTCCACACTTTATTTTAATTATGCACTATGTGATGGTCGTCCTGAATGATCCACCAATCAGTTTCCTTGGATGATCCTGGGGGAAATTTCTCCAAGCCGTACATGATTTTACCCAGCTGGGTCACATCCCTTACTTGCCATTGTCTAAACTGAGAAGCCACAAACATTTGCTGTTCAAGTAATTGTTCAAGTCCCTTGATCATAATGGTTGCCCTTTTCCACACCCTTTCTAAGCAGAAGGGTGACACAGCCAGAAGCAGTGACGCAGTTTCCAAGTATGGCCATGGCATAGATTTATAAGGCAATCACCAGTTTAATTTTTGATTCCTAATGGTTCCCAACCTGATACATTTTTCACAGCAATTGCACTCTAGTCAACGTTTTCATCAAACTGTTCAGAACAACATTAAGGGCAACTTATTTTATATTGTTAATTTGTTTTATATTTTGAATGTGTTATATTTTAATTTATGCTGTGAGCCACCCCGAGGCTTCGGCGAATGGGGCGGCATAGAAATGTTTTAAATAAATTAAATAAATAAATAAGCTGCTTTTCTGGTCAGCCATCACCAGTTCATGCCTCATCAGCCTATATGAGAATTTAGGATTCTTTTGCCCCAACGTGCTTACACTTTCAGTTTGCTTACAATGAACCATATTTGTAATATTAATGCTTATTCCCCAGTATGGAGATTTAAATGCAAACTAGCTTTCTACTTTGCAGCTTGCAATTACAGTTTATAGCTTTGAGTTGGGATATCAGCACCATGGTCAGCTCCCTTTGCTTCAGGTGACATTCATGACCTATTCAAAATGTCTGGTTGGAATGATGTTCCAAGTTTTGAGGACTGTTGATGGAAACTTGCTTGAGTATTCTTCTAATTTTTTGACCCTTTGAATCCCATTCTAAGCAATAGACATTAAATCAAAACCAAGAATGGCAGAGAAGTTTGGCAACATATGATGGGGTATTAAACAGGTCATGAATCTTTCCAGTTGTTCAAAGTTGCATAGATGTTTGGGTGAAAACATTGAAACACAATGTTTAGCCCTGTGTGCTGTTTATTGATACATTTATATGTAAACGGCTTTTATACTTTGTATCATATTGTATTTTAAAGACATTTAATCTTTGTAAACTATCCAGAGAACTTCACCTATTGGGTGGCATGGAAATGCAACAGATTAATAAAATGAAATGAACAATGGATGATGCCATTAACAGCATAATGGAGTTGGAGCTGCACACGTTAGCCAATGCTAATGAAATGCTGAGGGTGGTTAAGACAAGCAGCATCTTCCCTAAAGGTTTTTAGAGCCATAAGTTGAAAAATTACAGAAGGGCGGCCAACTGGAATTTATTTTGGGCAATGCAAAATCTGTATAAAGTAGGTTACGGAACCAAATGCACCCATTGTAGAATAGGGATGTAAGACATGGCCCTCAGGGTATATCAATCCATCCATTTGGTGGGCCTAAGGTGGCCACATTGCCTTCCCCTTTCCTCAACACCTTTCCCTAAATCACAAACTGTGTGGTAGTAGCACTGCTTTTGTGCAATCTTCATCCTAAAAGGTTATAAAGCTTCTTCTAAGGCTTAATTACTGGCTATAAGATCTGAAAATATTTTGGTAGTTTTCCAGAGCCCTTTTTGTGCTTGGCTTTGCCCACCGGTGGAATGTGGCCCACAAGAGTTTCTCTTAAATGGCACGTGGTCTTCGGACTGAAAGAAGTTCTGTACCTTTGTTGTACAGCGTGAAGTGATGCATAGCTTGAGGAGCCTATGACACGGTGATGCTGAGAAAATGGAAATTTAAAACTTCACAATGATTGCTAAATTCACTACATTTCCATTAAAACTTTAATATATGAAGCATATTAGAATCAGAACAAGGAAAGCCTTATAATTTAAACATAACACCTCCTAAAATCATTCCTTATGACTTCCAGCTGTTTTTATGCCTGCTTTTATATCAGGACATTAACTATTTTTATTGAGGATATAGCAGAAGAAAAAAAATAGGAGTCTATGGCCCTTTTCCCAAAGTCCTGATAGAATATAAAGCAACAAAAGGAAAAGCTTGTGGTATGTTGTGGGCATGCCCCCCTCCCCAAAAAAGGAATAAAAAAAGTCCTTTTCAAACCCTTTCATAACAAGACTGTTGTTTGGAAATTATAGCCATTTCTTTACCAATCTGTTTAAAGTTTGGACATTTCTTACTTTGTACTATGGATATTTCCCTTCCCAAGAGTTGCAATGGGAGTTATTTTCCATCTTTCAGATGTTTCCCTCAGGATGGCTTATCTTTCACCTTTTGAATCCTCCTCAGGGCTAAGCTATGGGCCATGTTAAATGCACATTATGCAGCTGATCCTGTTTACTTGAGACCAAAAAGCATGTCCCCAATCAATGCCAATTTTTTTGTGATGAAAAGGATGAAGTTAGGGAACTCAGTAGAACTCAGTAGAAAGAACTCAGTAGAAAGATTCAAGGCCTCCACGCAACCCACCCATGTGCCGGGCTCACAATCTGGATCAGGGCCCTGCAGGTAGACACTAAAAAGTTAAATGGAAGATTCCTAATTTTGACAAATAGCATCCTGAGCAGGATCAACGAACTGTTCCTGTGAGGAAAGCTTTTAGGGACAGGTGTTGCTCCTGCATACTCTCATTTTGATAGGGCTTGAATGAAGTTCTATAATTAGGTACTCATTCCATACGTAATTCTAGCAACAGAAGGGCTCCAGCTCAGAGAAGAGGATGTCAGGTAGCTTCACCCATCATCCAGCATCTCAGACAGGATTCTTCCAGTCCTGAGAATCTGGAGACCTCAGACAGCCAATCCTGTGCAAACATTTGCTAGATAGCTCCAAGACCTGCTACAGTCCATTAGTCCAGGAACTGATTGCTGACAGAGGTTTGCAAGCTCTCTGTTCTCGCAAGTCACTTTGACTGCCTTCAGCTTTACACTCCTGTTGTAAGCCAGGGATGGGAAATCTCAGACACAAGGGACCCTGAGATTATGTCCCTCTTAGATTCCAAATCTAACCCTGTGAGGCTGCCCAAGAAAGCCGTGATGTCTTCTGTCTCCATCACCTTCTTCCTGACTACTGATTTTTTGGTGGTTTCCTGGCTTTTGTCAATCCTCCTCACCCCAACCCCAATGGTTGAGATACTTTTCCTCAGCCTTAGCTAATGGCACTAAGAGCTTTAAACCTCAGTGCGCTGGTGTTTTTGAACATTTTGGCCCCACCCTCTTCTTTCAGCTCCTCCCAACTCTTCTACCCAGCAACCTCTCCAAAACCACTTTCAGCCCTTGAGCTGAAAGGACTTACCACACCTGTTCTAAGAACAATCTGTCCTGCCAGCTATATGAAAAGCAAGATTTTGACAGTGCTCGAACTCAGATGCTCAACAATAGCCTGTTCTAGCAAATCCCAAGAACTTATCTATTGGTACCTTATTGGCTAACAGATGTATTGTGGCATCCATGTCCATAGGTGAGATGTCATAGCTTCTTTCCCTCTCCAGCAGGCTCAAATGTAACCTTAGAAGTGCAGTTCTTTTATTAAACCTGAACAGGTTACAGAGCAGTCTAATCAGAGAAACAATCTCTTGACCTTTGCCCATGTGAAGAGATGATTTCAAATGAAAACTTTCCCACCTTCCCTCCATTTCTGCAAAGCTTCAGATTCCAGACACCATAAATGGTCTGCTTCCTTCACCTGTCATCTGAGCCAGTCAAGGAATTCCATTTCTATTACCACCCCCTGAAGCTCTGAAATGTATCCTTCCCTTTGCCAGGCAGGTTGGTTCCCACAGTCTTCCTGAGCAATTTCACAAATACGTAACCGTGAAACATCTAGGGTCTCTTCCATCCCACTTCCTCCTCTGCCTCCTTGTAAGAATCCAAGAAATCTCTCAGGGAAAATTGTAATGTGTGAGAGGCACCCGCTCCCCTTCATACTACAGCTCATTTTGTTAGATGAACAAATCAGCCATGAATCAAGCCCCCATCCCTAACTTGCAAGTTTTAGGTTAGCAGATAGATGTTTGATCTAGCTCAGCTCAGTCTGAAAATCTTTGAAAACATTAAACTGTGCATTTCACTAACTTCTGATTTTGAAAACACAATCTGGAATAAAAACAGCCACCAGTACTTATTTCCAATGAAAGCTTCCCCCCCCCCCCACCACCCTGTCCCCAGTCATTTTTAGCATTATCAGTAAAATTGATCAGTTTAACATTAGCTTTGCAGTGAAGGCAGACATATGACAAGACAATGGGATATTCTGAAATCTGAAAGAAAGAACATCAGAAATAAGATGACATCTCTGTAATACAGGGATAAAAGATGCATTTCAAAGGGGAAAATATGAGACATTTTATACCATCAATTTTGATGCACTTTGTGTTCATTAGTACAAATTCCTGTTGCAAGAATAAATTGCCACTATCTCCAGGCTTTTGAGATGGATTATTAATCTACAAATCCACTTGTTTCTTAAAGTAGCCATTTGTAGCTCATATGACCAGAAGTGTCAATCATTCAACCCTTGTGCATAATCAACACAAAACATAGACATCTGAAGTATTGTTTAGCCTTCTTTTGGCATTTGAATGCTTTTGGAAGAGCGTTAGACATACAGCTGTCAGATAGCACGATTCCAGCTTTAAAACCACAAAGCTCATCCTTCTTTAACAAAGCTTTTTCTTGATATAACACAGAAAGATCTTGGAAAGTTTTTAGGGGGGGGGTAGCACTTTCTCTGAAGGCTGTGTCAGATACTAGTTAGATCCAAACTAACCTGCATTTACTGAAAGCTTTAGGGCATTGAGCCAAGCTACATGTTACTTGGCTGCGCAAGAATTAGCTTTTTCTTTACGGTAACACATGAGCTCCCTGCTCCCCATGGGGTGCTTAACAAAAGAAATATTTCCATTGGCATCAATAAAGCATTTTTCTTCTTTTGTCTACCCATCCCCTTCCAGGTTAACAATTTCAGGAAATGAGAGGAAAGTTTAATCCTCCCTTTTTCTTAGTGGTGATCCCAATCCAAATTGAGGCCCCTTCCATTTACCCTAGGTAAAGAAAAAGCTAATTCTCAGCTGCTTGTGTGTTCATGAGTAATGTGTAGTCTGGCCCAAAAGGCAACCTATGACTAACTTGTCCCATTCATTTCAATGGGACTTAAGTGGGCCAGTCACTGAATCTCAACCCCTACTTCATGGGGTTGCTGTGAGGATTGAATTAAGAGGAAGAGGACTGCATAAGCCACCTTGGGCTCCTGACAGAGGGAAAAAAGTGGACTATAAATGCAACGTAATTATAATAAGAGGGTGTAGTTTCCCATAGCATACCCATATTTGCTACCCTGTAACATGCAAAAGAGGCAGTGGTAGAAACAGTGTCAAGAGCACCTCTGTATTGCTAGAACCCTGCATCTAGCCCCGTACGGTTAGATCACAGCATCTGGAGCATCAGATCTCCGTGAGGCCATCTACCCCACCCCGTGCTATCCATGAAATAGAAGTGTAGCGGCCATGATTATTTCTGTTGCATCTGATCCCCTTGGATTAGCTGGCCTTTTGTCCACAATTGCTTCATGTCCTGCTGCCTTTCTGTGGAGCCATTCCGCCTATTAGTGGCTACCAGAGATGTGGGCTACGCACCACCCCCTTGACCAGAGGTGGCCTGCCTGCATCCACCAGTTGCTGAGGAGCTTGGGCAGGTAGAGATCGTGCACCCATCCTGCTTGAGGGATCCTGTGGGCCGCTAGCTTGTCACCGTGTGTACAGAGTGCTGCACCAGATGGACCTTTGGTCCAAGCCAGCATGGCTTTTCCTATGCTCTTACGCCTGACTTTTTCCATCTGAAATCAAGTGCTCCTCTTTTTCCTGTACATATATCCTTTTTCACAAACAGGGATGATCTTGGGTGGCAAGGTTTTTAAAGACCTGCATGCACATACACATACTTGCATTTGTAAATTATTATATTGGAGTTTTTTTTTTCTTGATCCTATCGGCCTGAGCCATATATCTTTTCTGTACTCAGTGCTACCCCTGAAGAGACGCATAATGCACACCAGCTACAGCGCTTTTTGCAAACACTGGAGCTAGACAATGTAAAAATCTCCACATTGGCTTATTGAAGCATGCTTCACATGGGGTTGCCTCTTGGTTAACAGTAGCAAGCATGTCATCTGGTTCTCACAATTGGGAATCTGCATTACTGCTGATCAGAGGCATTCACTAGTTACCAAGTTTTTACGAAAGAGTAGAATCTAATCAAAACAAATATATAGTTCTTCAATCCAGGCAAACTGTGTCTATGATAGTAACACAGCCTTTGAAGTCCTCCACAAGGAAGGCTACCAGTCAACAGAGAGAGACTTCATATATCTGTCTGTTTACTGAGTTCTAACCAACCCTTCACACTATTAACAGCATTCTCAAACTGTTCAAATACAGTGAAAAGGACACAAGAAAATATGCTCAAAGGGCAATCCACAGGGGACTGGAGCCTCTGTCTATCCCATGCCCATCCAGCAAAGCCAGGTAGGGCCAGAGGAGGACAGAGGTATGTAACTTCACATCCTGTTCCTCTTCAACAGCAAAACACTCAGTATGCAGACAGGACCAGTGACAGAAAGGCTCCAGGTCCTGGCATCTCCTCTCCTCTCCCCTTGCCTCCTTTTCAACCTCTCCAGGTTTTGCAACCTGAGAAAAGCAGCTGCCACAGTGCAGAGTGAACAGAACAATGTTGTGTTCCACTCTCCAGGGCTACAAGAATGCCTATGCCCTTGGGAGAGGCATTCCACATGCCCTATGATCCTTGGGATACCCTCCCTAGAACCCCAGGGTTGCTCTGTAATAATAAGCAATAAAATAAAACAACAACAACAACAACAAAGGTCTCAGTTCTGCAGCAAAGTCCCATACAAGGAATGGGGCAAAGCCAATCTCATGGGACAGGAAGTTCCATGGTGCTGCCTCAGAAGCAGCCCTTGTCTCTGGTCCCTGGTTAGCAATTACTGCACTAGACGTCTTGCGAACCTAACATGACTGGGCATCCCAGCATTTCCAGAATATGTGGCATGGGCTCAGCCAATGCTTCCCATTGGCAGAGCCATGAAAACTGTCCTTTGCAACCCTATTTCTGAAATCCGCAAGTGAGGTAATATAACCAGCAATCTATTGCACAGCAAATTGTTCCTGAGAAATAACTGTGAAGATTAATGAAATGACTCTTATAAGCACAGATTGGACCATCTTCATGAAGTCCCTTGCAGCACAAGCACAACGTAAAGCACCTTTCCCATTTTAAGGGCTAGATTAATCCTCTGATAAATTTTAATTTTTTAAAAAGCAATTTCTTTTCATCGAGAGGTTGTATGTGCTTTTTTCATGTTCCTTTTTCTTTGTTGAAAAACCATTTCTACAATTTCCACCACTGAGGCAATTGGGCCATTAAAAACTTTGAGGTTTCCCTGCAAACTCATTGCAAAGCTGCTGACAGCTTTTGGTGAACAAAAAGCAAGAGGGAAAAAGAAAGTAATTGAGAAGATTTGCAACGATGCAACAAATGTCAAACCAAGCATAACTAGAGTAGAAAAGCTGCGGTTTTTAGAGTCTTTTCCATACCACCTGAAATTAAGTCCTAAAGGAAAGGTAAATCTAATGAGATTGAAAGGGGTGATTATACAAAATTTGTATAATCAAAGAAGCTGTTAAATAAATGAATGAACAAAAAATATGAGCATATTACATAAATATGGGCATTTTTTTCTCAAACCACTGAAAAATAAACCATGTTAGGATACAAAGAAACATGGAAAATGTTTAAAAAGCAAACAATCTGCAATAAAATTTATCCCACTGTAACTAGCTTTCTATCATCTTTACAGAGATTATTAATCTCACCTTAAGTGAGATCCTACAGCTTGTCTAACCATATTCTTAGTTCTATCATGGCTATTCAGAAGCAAGGCCTTCAAAAGGTCTTACTCTTATAGAGATGGACATACTGCTGCAGCCTTAAGAGGGCAACTCCCAATACTTCACATGCAGAATCCTGGCTGCAGTGACCAGACAAACTGCTAATTCTCTATGATTTTGTGGAACTAGGCAATCAGTCTAAAATAAAAAACTATCCTAAAATGCTTTCTAAAATATCTGATCCTCTCCAGCTCTCAAACATTTTTTTTTAATTTTAGAATGTTGGACAAATGGATCCTAGATCAAATCAAGCCGGAACTTTTCCTACAAACCAAAGGGACAGATGGGAAGCTTTGGATGCATCATGAGAAGGCAGGACTTACTGGAGAAGGCAATAGTGCTAGGAAAAGTCAAAGAAGAAGTCAAAGCAGAAGACCAACTATGAGATGGCTCAATTCCACACAGGAAGCCACAGCCTTGAGTTTCTGAGAGCCGAGAAAGGCTGTCACGAAAGACATTTTGGAGGGCACTCATTCTTAGGGTCACTGTGACTCAGAGATGACTTGACAGCATGTAACAAAAACAACAGAAAGCACTCTCACTATCTGTTTTATTTTTGGCAGTTACATGTAGTGAGGTAGTTAGGATTATTTTTATCAATACATGGTCTGGGGTATTGTCCTCATATTCTCTAAACAGTAAATTTAGATTGGAAATTGTTAGTTAAGTTTGCTACTCCACGGTAGGTCAACCTGCCCTTGAAAATGGCCCAGAATCTTCAGTTGGTACAAAATAGGGAAGCCAGTCTGTTGACAGCAATGGGCAGGCACGGACCCTGTGGATCATCGGCTGCACTGGTGATCAGCTGAAGTCTGGGCCAACTTCAAAGTGCTCACACTGACATGTAAAGTCCTAAATGGCTTAGGGACCGGATAGCTAAAGTCTCCTCCCACATACACCTACCCAGACCCTTAGATTTTCTACAGAGGTCCAAGAGACTCCTTTAAAGAAGTAAAGAAGGTGGTCACAAGAGGAAGGACCACCTTTCTTGGCTATGGCGCCCCACTTAAGAATCAGTTCCCCAGGGATATACAGCTGGCACCAGCTCTATATACATTTTGGTGCCAGTTTAAAACATTTTTATTCTCTCATCATTTTAATTGCTGGTAAGTACTTGCTTTTATATTGGTTTTTTATGATATTGACATTGGTTCATGCCATTTGTTGTTTATTGTGAGTATTTATTGTCTTGGTTTTTTGAATAGTGTTAATGCTGATTGTATTTTATTGGTTATATAGATGCTTTTATGATGGTATGATTGGTATTCTGCTTTCAAATTGATTGATGTTATTATGGTTTTAAGTTGATTGGTTTTATTGTATAGCCATTCTGAGAACCTTGGGCTAATGAACAGGATATAAAAACCTAAATTAATAAATTAAACCTACTGTCTCAGATGGATGATAAAGGGCTGCTTAAGTCAGACTTCCATGAAGATTTGGAGGGGGACAGGAAAAGAAATATTGGACCGTTATATGACTCTCCTTCCCAAAGAATAGTGTGTAGTGCAATGTTCTGTATGATCCTATGATGACTGGACTGATCCTATAATCAATATTGTCACCTGCAAACTTGCTACAAGAATCAGTGGGCTGAAATGCAGCCAAGCAAACCTATTGATGTGTGACTGCTTTGTCTTGTGAAGCCAGAGACAAGAGGACCTGCCTACTTTGTGATCTGCTTGCACATGTAAAAGCCTACAAACACACCGGTGAACATCAGATCTGCTCAAGTCCACTCAGGTGTAGAGAGTGGGACCCACCTCTTGCTCATTCTAGACTGTCCAGATAGAATCATCTGCTTCTGAGGAGGAGGTGGAAGACCAAGGGGAGGGTGAAGGCTCTGAGGCTTCAAGGTTACTTAGTGAAGTTTCTCAGGCTGAGTGTGAGAACTGGCCTGCCCTGGAAGGCACAGAAGATCTAGTCCTTGACCCAGCAAGGAGGCAATGGGAGAAATAAGCTGCCTGGTTAGAGGGTCTTCAGCATTTCCACCATCTTGCCCTCAGGCAGCAAGAGTCACCCTCAGGGTGGGACTGGAAGCTTTACTGAAAGGGAGGGACACAGAGAAGGTTTCCAGTTTTGATTCAACACTTTATATGGGCAGGTGCTTCTCCTTCAACTTTGGTAGACGGCTATTTAGGGTTCATACTATTCTTTAATCTCTTAAGTTTCAATAAAAACTGGACTTCAAAGGTTTGTCTTGAGTTTGATAACCAGACGGAAAAAGGGAAAGAACCAGCTCAGAACATCATACAAAAACTGGAGAGTATGGATCCATCTACTCAACACTGGTGCAATTGACCCAGGGTTTCCAGGGACAAGCACCAGCGCTATTTGCTGATTCCATCTCCCAAATTGTCTGGGTGTGACCATCCCCAAAACCAAGTGATCTTGAAATTGAAATATAAAATCATAGAAGCTTACAAATAAAGATGTGTTATATTAGTGGGTGGTTCCACATTAACTAGATGAACATACGTTCCTGTCATGACAAAGACATTACATTTCTTAGTGCCCTGGAGCAGTTGATCAGAAGGGAGGCAATCCTGGATTTAATCGAAAGCCACAATAATTGAAGTTCAGCTAGAAGGTACACCACAGGATAGGAAATGTAGAACCAAGCTCAAGAGGTCATCAGAACGGTTAATGAGCAGTAACAAGGAAACTTTTAGAGAGAAGAAGGCAACCTTCAGAAAATGGAAGCCTTGCCTAAATTAGGAAAACAAGAGTACGACCTTGCAAGCGGACCACAAGAGCAACAAAGAGCATGTTAAGGAGCATAGCACTATGCCATGCCAATGCATCCAGCCCGCCATAGCTTGCCATGCGTGTGCGCACACGTGCACACACAGGGCAAGGTGCCGGCTTGCTCACAAGGAGATCGTTTTGGACTCGCCCGGAGAAAAGGATCTCTGTGCACACCTGCCCCTGCCTCTCTGCACGCGCATGGCCCCCTCCCCCCCAGCCTGGCCTACGCCCCCTGCCTGCACCACCTTGGTGGCCTGCGCCCATCCCTGGCACCTTTCCACTGGCCCCCTGTTCAAAAAGCTTGAGAACACCTGATCTAGATGGTCACAGAGATTTCCAGAGACCCACTTACAAAATGAAGAATTGTTCCATCCTCATAGCTGAATATCTGCAATCGGAGCGTACCCTTTCCTGCAGCTAAGGTCACAAGAGTGATAGAGCTTGGAAGGTGTTCCAGGTCCTGGGGAAGGAGAGGAGAAGACTGGTGCTGCCAAGATGTTCTGGTGGCAACTCAGTCCTCTTTCCTCACCATCCAACGTGTCCTGGCTAGATGGCTAGAATAGATTGCCTATAAGGAGTACAAAAGTGACCTTCACCTCTGCTCTCCACCCTGCCCCAGCACTGGACGCCTATGATCCTCTGAGCAAGGACTGGACTGCATCCTTGAGAACTTAAATATGCATGACTGCCAACTAACAAATCTAGAGATCCTGCCCTTAAGAAGGGGAGAACAGCCAATGTAATACCAATATTTGATGTTTTCATTTATGGTGATTAAAACCAGAAGGGATTGCAAAGAGGTGCAAGATCTCAGCAAACAGGGAGAGCAGGCATCCAAATGGCAAATATGGTTCAAATTAAGCAAGTGTAAAAGATCCCAAAAATATCCCAACTTCTAATATAAGCTGATGAGATCTGAGGAAACAGAGATCTTGGGGTTGTGACGGAAATCTTGTTGAAGATGTCAGTCCAATATGTGGCTGCTGTAAAAAAGGCACATTCCATGTTAAGCATAACTAGGAAAGGAACTGAAAATAAGTCAATATCATATTCCCATTACACAAATCATTGGTGCAAATCATTACACGAATCTATACTGCACTTGGAAAACTGCGTACAAGTTTGCTCGCTGAGTCTCATATAGGATGATTAGAGAGCTGGAAAAGAGAAGGACAACAAAAGTGACCGAGAGGCTAAAGCAACTCCCCTGTGAAGGAAGGTTGTGACACATATGGTTCTGGCACTGTAATTTAGTCAGATTGAAAGCATGACAACAAATTGCTATTAGAAGCTAACACTTACATGCAGTACAAAAAAGATAAGTGAAGTGCTCCAAATGGGAATGCTAATGTGAAGAGCTAACAGATGTAGCTTGGAAAAAAGAATGGGGGAAGCCACAAAAAAGCCAGAAAATAAGTCACGAGGGGATAGGATACCTTAAAATTGATGCTCATGCCAGCATCCAAATTTTCCCACCAGAGCAAGCTGAAAACTTGCTGGTACTTTTGGGGGCCTTTGAAGTGGTGGTTGTATGTAGACATGATTTCTCTGCAGTGGCGTTTGCATTGTCCAGGGAATTCACTGCACAAAAGAACTGTTGAAGTGCCTTAACAAGACTGATGGGTGTTCTGCCTGTTGCAGATGAGTTGCTAAAGCAAGACCCAGCAAGCAGAGCACCTGAGACTTCAAAAGAACAAGTTTCCATCCTTCATGAGATGACAAAGGCTCAGGGGTTGGGGGGATTGTTTGCTCTGTTTTTGTTTGTATTATTGTTGCTTAGATTAGAAAACACAGTACAAAGAAACAGAGTTGATGGAGGTCTCATAGGACTTCAGTTTGATGCAGGAAAACCAGAGGTAGAACATCTGCAAGAAATGGCTCTTCTACCTCCACCTAAAGACAATCCGGTGTGTTTATTATTACATTTATAGCCTACTTTTTCCTCTTGCAAGGAACCCTTCCTCTCCCAACAAGCTTATATCCCCCCAGCAACCATGTGAGGCAAGTTAGACTAAACATCGGTGATTGGTCCAAGGTCACCCTATGAGCTTCAAGGCCAAGTGGAGTTCAGAAGCTGGCTCTTCCAATTCCCAGTCCACCAGTCCAACCACTATACCGCATTTCCCAATTGCTTTTCCCATTTTTTCCAGGGAAGGCTGGTAATTCCTGTTTTAGTTGGAATTCTCATCCATTGCAGCTTTTATTTTGAACTCTATAGGGTTTAAGCAAGGTGCTGAACACTGTCTTCAAAGTAGGTTCATCACCATGGACAGCTCTTATAAAGCTGAAAAGAAAAACTGCAATGGATGAAGAGTTCCATGGACATAGGAGTCATCATCCTACACAGTTTTGCCAACATTCAGCCGAAATTTAACTCAAGCCCACCATTTTGAGCCCTTTTCTGCGACAGCCCTTTGGGGAGTTGAAGAATGTGGCCATGTTGACTCTCAGTCTTCTCATGTACTACTGAGAGCCGTGGTCTAACAGCCTGCTAACGTGGACTGTGTTTGGGAAATATTTACACATGCCATGAAAGCATTCCCTGCAATATTGAGAAAAGAAGATTGCCAGTTTCCAGGTATTTAAAAGAATGTTAAAAATAAAGGAGAGAAAAAAATATCAGCCTCTCTATCAAGAAGACAGGAAATTCAAGCTCAGATTTAGCTCTGGTCATACATGATTTGGGACATATAACGAGTGATCTCCACCAGAATGGGGTTTGGATCCTTTTCTGCATCAAAGGATGCACCCAGCTAGTTTAAGGAAGCCCAGATGAGCATTACAGTGCAAGATGCCGATCCACACTGGTATATCCACAGGCAGTATTTCTGGTCACCTCCTGGCGCCTCCTGCTGGCCCCAGGCCAATTCATTTGTAAGTTTAGCTTCCCAAGAGTCTGTTATTTCATTGGATTTGAATAGCAAGTTTCTTGCCCGTAAGACTCTGAAGAGAGGCATGAAAGTACGCAGGCAGAGACCCATGACAACATCCCAATTCAAACCCCCTATTGTCATGAACAAGGCAGCCTGCTAGTCCCCACCATGCTCCATCCCTGGATTGTTTAACATGACAACCCAACAGAGATTTGTCTCTCCCCTGACAAGCCAGGGTTGGAATTCAGGGCTTACCCTGGGTTCCAATTCTAGCTGTTTGGGAGAGACACAAGCTTGAGATCTGGGTTCGGACATTACCCTGGCTAGACATCCCTGGTTAGATTAGCAACAGAGACAAAATCTCTGGCTCATTCACAGTGACTCAGGGTTTTAAAAAATCTGCATTGTTGTTACATGTAACTAGGTTGAATTTTTTTTTTTTAGGTTGAATTTTTTTATTTAAATAAAAACATGGCTGATGACTTGTAAAATTGCAGAACCAGAGAGCTGGAAGAAGATTTCCAGCCGTCTTCGGGGCTTGCATTTCAGTACTATGTTGGTATGTTCTGCCCCTGTGTTATTATAACTTTATTAATAGTCATATATTATTTATTTATTCATTTCAATTCTATATCACCAAATAGAAGATTTCTGGATGTTTCACAGCAATTCTGCTGATTAGCAGATAACAGGATTATAATTTATCAGATTACAGAATTGATCTATGGCCATGGAGTTTAGTGTAGCATTTACGTTTTTAGCATACGGTGTTTCCAGCCTTGCTTTCAGCTTTTCCAAGACCTAGGCCCTGCCCTTCAAAGACTGCATTCACATGTCCTTGGTAAAGGCCCCCAGGATTTTGCAAAGGGCTAGACAGAAAATCGGCCAGATTCGTGCGAAAGGTCTGGGAATCCCAAACTGGGCTATCCAATCTTCAAGAAACCACATGGGTATTTCATTGTTGCCCAATCTAGTCTATTCCACACCACTCTATACTAGCTAAAACAAAAGGAGGTCTGAACCAGTCCATGATCTTCAGTCAGCTACCTCCATGATTAACATGGCCCTGAAATAATTGGCTTAGAATTCCCATCCTCTTTCTTAGCTCCTTTAGGTCATTTGATGCCATTTTTTGTAACTAATTATATAGTGGGTGGGAGGGAGAGAAGAAAGAAGCATCATAATGAACTGAAAATATTAACAAGCTACAGTACCTTTTTTTCTTTTTTCTTCTTAGAAGGACCATGTGTCAACTTCTAAACCCAACTTGTTGACAAAGAGGACATCAAAACAATACATCTGCTAACTTTTTTAAAAAATATTTTTTTGACAAGTTTTTCCCTTGAGATTCACTAGTTTGCCTCTGGAACAGATATAATAATGATGCAATTACTTTTTAAAGAGGCAAATGTAATTCTAGCTCTAATAGTCAATATGAAAGAAATCTAATTATGCCAAGTTTCACTGTACAATGAGGAAGCAATATCTTTGGGATTAAGAAGATGAATCCAACTTCTGTGAAGAATTTTAATACTTCAATGGCCAAAAACAGTGCTGTGGCCCTGTACAAATGCAAGGAAAAATTATGCAAAGAACGGTTCGTGGGGCAGACTCGTTCTCTTTTCAGCCTATCCAAATTACTAGGGTACATCACTGAGCTACAAACATCTGCTTCATATCCAATTACTCGAAAAAATGGAATGTTTATACATTATTTCCTCAAGATCAGGGACCCGAAGCATACCCCAAAATGTTCAACAAGCCTGCATAGTCTATCCGACGGTGAAATTGGATTCACCTGCAGTAAGGCATTGCGTATTTCAAAACTTTGTCAGCAAATGGCCAAAAGTGAAACACAAAATTCAGGAAAAGGCCAATCCAGAGGACTTCTAGCCAGATGTGAGACAGAACACTGGAATACCATACATATGATCACTCTTTCCACTTCACTTGCTTGAAGCAGCAATATGTACATTTCCTTTGAGACAATTATCCCGGAGTAATTATTTTAATTGAGGTGTTATTCATTTTGGGGGTTTTTTAAGCAAAAGTGTATTCTCTACTTTAACAACTGTTCATATCAATCCCTATTTACTCTGAAATTATAGCATTACATTAGGATCACTGAAAGTCATGAATGCTTGTTGCAAGTGGTAAAATTTGAAGTGCACAGCACTCATTATAACAGTCCCCATGTTCCATAACATGAACAGGAGTAATATAAGAAAAGGTCCCATTGGCATGGGATTGGCCCTGGAGCCTTACAGCCTGCTTCTTTCCTCCAAACTCCTAGCCTAGCAGTTGCTAGGAGACCCTAAGAGTCTCCCCCTGAGCAGACTCATGGGAATTGTAGCACGGATGCACCAGTCTTTCAAACTAGAATGGCGACTGCCACCTTTCCTTCCACAGTTTACCCATTTAAGTCCAGAATCCAAAATTACCTGTAGCTCCACCATCATCCAGCTTTCCATGATTATGCCTCACTGCAGAGACTTGCCCACACCATTGTGGCTGGGCAACTGCACTGGTGCTTTTGGCCACTGTCGGTGATGATGTCCTGTGAAGAGGAAGGGCAGGCACACTGATGTGCCAGAAGCCTTCCTCATCTCTTGCTTCCTCCAAGTTGGCCTCTCCCCCTGGGGCAGAATAGAAGCGGGCTTGCTTGCAAAAAGAGTTTGACTGAGCAACAATGTCTAAATCTGGAGCAAAGCAATGTGAGAGTGTGCAGCTTGCCCTGGCTTGCTGGAGGATGCCCAGAGCTCCTTGGCTCTACACTCTTTGTTCTGGAGTGCACCCACCTTTCGCACAGACCACCCACCACATTCTGGGTACATGGTGCTCCTTGGCATCAGGGGTTTGTACTCATTAGGCTGGAGAAAGGTGAACAGTTGCGAGGGAAGGATAGGGTCTTCTTGCTCATTGATATTTAAAAGCTACAATACTTTTTCCCTCTTTAAAGACTCACAAATGTACTGTGGCACAATAGGCTTCCATGGGCAGGAGTACACAGAAAGCTATTTTGAAAAAAGTTACTTTTCATGGAACTGGAGAAAAATGGCACTTGCTGAAGGAACACAAAGATCTCTGTTGCATGTGAACCCCTGGATTAGGTGTTGTTGGCTTGCTCACATGCACTTCTCTTGCTGCCTTCCTTGAATCTCTCCATTTGAATCTTTCATTTTGTTAAAACTAATGTCCTCCCCTGCCGTGTTCATACATCCCATTTTACAAATACGGATGTCCTTTGGAGACAGGCTCCTTAAAGGCAAAGATTCTCTCTCTCTCTCTCTCTCTCTCTCTCTCTCTCTCTCTCTCTCTCTCCCCCCCCCCCTTGTAAATCATCCCAAAATGCTTGTAGTGGATAGTATATAAAAGATATAGATAGATAGATAGATAGATAGATAGATAGATAGATAGATAGATAGATCGATCGATCGATCGACCGACCGACCGACCGACCGACCGACCGACCGACCGACCCTGGAGCAGCTCCCTCTGACAGATGATACAGGAAGTCATGAAAAAGCAGCAAACTATTCAGTAACTATAATTCTACTTTCAGGGAGGTGCTTGTTGAATTTTCTGCATCGGGGTTTAAACATCTTGAGTACTGTTATGCACCTTGACTGGTAGAGCCAAGCAGAGGTACCTACATGAAGTTGTGTGAGGTAAAGAAACAACTGGGAGGTACAGAGAGATCTGTGGATGAGGAAACATGTTCAGGATTACTTACTGTGTAATCCTAAACTTGTTCACTCTGATGTAAGGCACACTTTGGATTCATTCCAGTTAAGTATAAGTAGGATGGGATTCTTACTTCTTAGTAAATGTGCAAACAGCTACAATTTGCTGTATCTCCCTGAAGCTCTAGTTTCAATATCCATACCTAGAGAGAAACCTGGGAATGGATCACTTCAGTAATTAAAAAACAAACAAACAACCAGAAACAAAGGTAGCAATGCTGATCCATGAGAAATAAAAACTCCAAATCTGCAGGTGGGCAATACCATTTTTAGGTATTTTGGGAAGGTATCCAACCATGCATTTGGTATCTTAAAATTTGACTGAAACTTAAGATTGCAACATCTGGTATATATTTTAGGATTTCCAGAATTCAGAACTGAAGAACTGTTTTTAAAAAGTGTTCTAGAATCCCAGAGCTTGCCAAACTACAGTATTTGAAAGAAAACAAGGGGCCATCTTGGCAGAAGCTCTCTGATTTCTAAAGCTTGACTCAGGACCAGGAGCAGCAACATGAGGTCCTCCCATCCTGAGATCTCTGCCTAATGCTGTAGTGCTTGTTGGTGATCGAGGAGGAATTTGAATAGTGAGTGAATATTTACTCAGAAGTAAATGCTGCTATGTTTAATGGAAGTCACTCCCTAGTAATTGTGTAAGAACCTAAGAGCACTGGTTCTGAGTGGCCTACATACATTCCCACACTTTCCCTCACTAGCGTGTGTGCCATGTTCATTTTGCAATTAATCTGTCAGCATTTAAGGTACTTTACTGGTCTGGGCCCCACATCTGCCCCATATGAGTTTGGGACCTAAAAACCAAATCAAAGCATGAACACATGGAGTGCCCAGCTATGTCCTGATTGCAAGCAAGAGGCTAAGAGGCCATATAATAATGATAATTATTTCCAGTTATGCATTACACATTTGCACATGTCAATTAGTTTATGCATCTTTGTGCAATTTTTTTCGTGTATGGGCCAGTTCCAGTGCTTATTCTTCACTAGAAGGTCTTTTCCAAAACCTAATGGGTCTTAATTGTCCACTCAATTAATTGTTCACCATGTCCTATTCCCCAAATGCTTTGCATTACACATGGAACAATATAGTGTTTCTGGGGAAATTCATTTGTCTCTACTTACTGTGAGGATTGCAGTTAAACCTAGAAGAAGAAAGGAATTCTGGGAATAGGTGGGTGGCAGCTGACATTGTCCTGCTACTCAAAAAATGCCAGTGCTTTAACCTTCTTAGGGCCCGTGCTACTACAGCATTGTGTCCTGCTACAAATAAGATATTACCAATATTGTCAACAGGGCTTCAGACACTTTGAATTTCCCTGTCCTACTCCGACTGTAGTTCTTGTTGGCATGTCAGTGGGTACACTTAAAATCACTGGGCGAAGCAACAGGGGCAGGAGGGAAGAACACCTTCAAGAAAGACCATGTCCCAACATTTCACCCCACATTTCCTGTGGAACCCATAGAATTTACTAACTGCCCCTTGATTATGCAAGCAATGTTGCCAGTTCAGCAACAAGTCCAGCCACCATCTTTGTCCAAATAGAAAGTGACAGATGCCCAGTCAATACCTGTGGGCAGCATTCATTAATTTAGTTGACAGTGAAATTAAGACAGGAATTGATCAAGGTGTCACTCTGTCAATGCAAAGACCTAGCAAGTCTGTGACACTTAAGTGAAGACCATCTGTCCTCAAAGTCAGGCTAATCTGAAGAGGAAGGGTGGGGGACTATTCCTCTGGTGTGTGCCCCCCCCCCCGCACCATGACAAAATGTCGCCAGGTGTAATGAATAGCAGTAAAATCCTAAAAGTGATTCAATTAGTGGACAGAAGCAAGGAGTACATCAATCATACTGCGCCTCGCTTTGTCACAAGACTTTTAATAAGCAAGACAATCTCCATCTCACTTAAAAACAGAGATTCATAAGATGGGAAATCTGAAACAGAAAAACTAAACACCATCTATTTTCTTTAGCAGATTATGAGGGGGGAAAAACCACTGATCTGGATATACCCTAATTGTGAAAAAGGCACTAGATTTAGGCCACTGATGGCTCATGTGTCGCTTACTAGCTTGTATTGTGACTGGTTATGTACTGCACAAACTACTAATAATATCACTCTAGGTTCAAGGCAGTCACTTGTGCTTCCTTGTCCCATGTTCCATTTTCCTGGGGTTTAAATTATCTGCATATCCAAGGCCAAACATCAACTGGAGGAGAAGAGGGGAGGAAAGAAACATGGAAATGAAAAGCTGAGCTGATACCAGGAATATAGCAAGATGCCTTCTATCAGAACAGGCTACTTCTCCATTGAGCTCGCGCTGCCTGCCTGGTTGTGTAGTGACTCTCCTCATCACCAGCTATGTGATCAGTTTAGTTGGAGGTGCTTGGGATCAAACCTGAGGTTTCTGCATGCCATGCACATGATCTGCCATTGAGAAATGGTCTCTCTAATCAGCTTGCAACTTTAACACCTTGTCCTGAATGGCTCTGCTTTACAAGATCATTCTATGCACTGAACAGGAGCCTTCCATGTACAAACATGTGAACCTCCTCTTCCAGAACAGAAAAAACAATCTGGTTATCAGGCCTACCTTAGATGTTTCAGGTTCTGCTTGTTGTCTCTTAGGTGTCCCTTTTGATTCAGGCAACTTAGAGGAGTTTTCTTTCTTAAGCGAGGACGATTCCACTCTCTCGCCTTCAAGTTGCAGGTTAATTCCTTCCGTGTGGACAGAGAGATCAATACCATTTGGATTTAGACTGCAGTGGATAGCTGAGGAGGAAGAGGGAACTGAAATGAGCTTGGCGCATAAGGAAGGGTGAGGAATGCTCAACTTAGACAGTTTGCAATATTCCTCTATGCAAGCATCACACCACGAACCAGGAGCAAGAACTTAAGATATGCAGATGAAATGACAGCGCTATCCAAGTTAGTTTAGTTGCAATTCTGTGGAGCAGAATAAATGCTGCAGTCTGAAGCAGAGTTCAGAGGTGAGGCACAATTTGACTTTCAGAAGAATTAGAACAGCCGTCACACCTTATTCACCCCATTTGCTACCTCCCATTGAGAAGAATACGGTTACCATTCAGTTCTACACATAGGATCCAGTAAAAAGAACACTGCTGCATCTTTTGCCAGGCTCCATCCCTTCCTTAAGGCATGGGAAGCTTTTAAGGGGCAGGTCTGCCCCTTGGTATCAATCGTCTCAGGACTCCTAGCCTACACCAGTCTTCCCTAATAAGGTGCTCTCCTGATGAGTCAAGCCGCATAGCTGGCTGGAGGATTCTGAGAGCTGTATTCCAATACATCTGGAGGTTACTAGGTGGTGGGATGCTTCCCTACACTGTCAAGCTAACATGGCAATGTAGAGGGATCCTGGCACACAGGGGGACAGTTCTGCAACAGCCGCAGGTCCTACATTGCAGGTCCGAGGTCCCAGTTAAGGGTCACCTTGGCCAAGATCCCCTAATCCAATCAGCTGAGACTGTGCTTCAATACTTAAGAGTTTCTATGAAGGAACTAGAAGAGATCGTCAAGTGTAAGGGTATCTCACTGAGAAAGCTGAAGCTGTCATTCTTTAGATACATTTGCCTATTCCTTGAAGACCATCATGCTAGGGGAAGTCAAAGGCAGAAGAAAAGGAAGACCACTTAAGAAATGGATTGACTTTTAAAGAAGCCATAGCCTTGAATTTACAAGAGCTGAGAAGGGCTGTCATGGAAAGAACGTTTTGGAGACCTTTCATTCATAGGGTCATTCATAAGACTTGATGGCACATAACAGTGAATTTTAACTTAGCAAGTGCAGAAATTTTTCAGTGCCGTGTGCAAATCTTTTCTAACTTCCCCATTCAATGCATTGAATTTCTTTTCTAAAGAGAAAATAATCAGAGAAATCTTATGGGTTGAGTTTGGCATTCTTGAACTTGCTTTACTTCTGAGATAGCCAAGAATGATGCATGTTTGACCTGCCTTTCACTGTTAATTCATTTCTCCAGTCCCTGCAGCTTCCCACAGCTCAATTAAGGCTCAAGAGATGAAGTAATTCCTCCCATAAGGCTTTTTTTCCAAATCAGAAAGTGCAGGCAACCTAAGTGGCTACAGAAAAATGGAAAGATACATAATAGGAAGAATAAACACACAGCAACCTCAGCCAGCTCATAATGATTAGAAAAGTTCAAGTACAAGATAAATGACAAAATGCCCTAGCAACAACACAAAAGAATCAAACTCCCTTTAATTGGGGAAAAAACTTCTCAGAAAAGAGCAAACACATTTACTCTTATGTGGAGAGTAAATTTACTGGATCTGGATTAGGAATGCCCAGGGAGTCTGTTTCCATGTGAAAACCTTGAAAATACCTTGTTGGCAACCTCAAATGGGACTGCATTTTCTTCAAAAAGCATTTGAAAATTCCTGAACTAGTGTTTCATATCCACAAAATGTGTGCATCTTAAAGTGTGTGTTTCTTTTTATAAAGTGAACATTTTTACATAATCACAACTTCATGCTTTAATGGGGGTAAGTGTTCGCTTTTAAACATGCACACTTTAAATTGTGAATTTTAAAAGTTGTGTATTTTCACACTGGTGGCGTATTGTGGGAGATGCAAACTGGTGTCAAGCTGCCAATTCAGTCGCTTTCAGTGCATGTTACTTTCAATGGCAAAGAAAAACAAAAGCCCTTCAGGAAAAGAAAAGAAGGTGTGCTTTAACCTCTGTCGACGGTGAGCACTACCTGTGAGACAATGCTGTAGTTTTATTCCACTAATGTAAGCTGGAGAATGTTAAGAGACTGTTTGTGCACAGCTGTAGCTCTTTTGGGGTGCAATCCTATGGCCACCAGACAGACTCCAAACAGCCATAGGAGAGGTCAGACTCTGGGCTCTGAGGTCACAGCTGATGCTTCAACCTTGGAGCATCCTTTCACCACCCTAATGTGCCATCTGAGGCTCTAACATCAGAAGACCTACCTCAGAACTGGAGAATTGTGGCCATTCTGGGTGGGGAAGAGCCAGTGTGGCGTAGTGGTTAAGAGCATGGGACTGGGACTCAGACGACCTGGATTCTAGTCCCCGCTCAGCCATGGAGCCAACTGGGTGACTTTGGGCCAGTCACAGACTCTCAGCCCAACCTACCTCACAGGGTTGTTGTTGTGGGGATAAGATGGAGGAGGAGAATGATGTAAGCTGCCTTGAGCCCTTTGTAGGAAAAAGGCAGGATATAAATCGATAAATAAATAAATAAATAAATAAATAAGAAGGAGAAAGTCTCTGCCATGATATGTAGTATCCTCGAGGCAAAAGATGTAGTTACCACCCACCCAAATCTTTTGCAGCACGAGAGAAGCATTTGCCCCCTTCACCTTCACCCCCATGCTTCTTCTGCTGTCAATGAGATACCTGAAATTCTTGAACTTTGGAGGGCTACGGACAGCCACATTGGCTCATGGTTTGTTATATGATTGTTTAAGAAACAAACAGAAAACCACGAGGAAAAATTTTGTGCACAAAACTAAATTAGCATGCATATCAATTTGTACTGAAGAATATATGGTTGATAACATAATCCTATAAAAGTACAGATTGGAAGTACAGCTTATTTGGCTATGTAACAACTTTAAGAAATCTCCTCTTATTTATCTATGCCTTTTAAAAAGTCTCCTCCTTACTATGCTAAAGGAGTATCACTAATATATAAGCTTCTTCCAACCTTCTTGTTATCCCAATTTGAGAAGTAGACATATCATAAAACTTTTCAATTTGTAGACTATGAAAAACAGAAGTCAGATTAAACAGAAGCAAATCCTCCTGCCGGATTCGTCATTGTTTAACGACACTCCATCTAATTGGCTTATGTCAAGAAATGTATCGGTTCGTAATGCAGGCGGCAAATCCTGTTAATGAGTGAAGGATGAAGCAGAAGGATTGAGATGGAACAACAACCAACATACATATGTAAGCATGCCCCATAACAAGGCAAGGGAGAGGTGTGGCATACCAAGTATTGTCAGCTTGTGCCTTCCATCAACCACATGCAATGCTGGAGGGCAATGCATTCTCCATTCCTACTTTACATCGCATGAACTGTCACAGGAATGCCTTTAGGTACTTGTACCACCGTGATTTTCACATCAGAACATCTCCATCCATCCATTGCTACTGCACCTGTGCTGAAAGCTTTTGCTTCTTTATGCCCTTTCTTTATGTCTGCACCAGCATGTCTGGCATTGGCTCCTGTAAAAGGGCATGTTGATAAATTGAACATATTAGTTCCTTGGAAATGCAAATGTCTGACAGAACGAGGCTCAGAGGACCTTGCCTTATACTAGGGCAGATTAACTGTCCAGTTGTCCCAGCTGTTCTCCTCAGCAACAGGTGTCCAAGGGACCAAGCAGAACAGTTTGATCACGGAAAAGTCGGCCTGGGGAGGTGTTGGTCTCCCCCAAGTTGGAAGCATTCAAGCAGATGCTGGACAATGACCTGCTGTAGATTCTGCACCCATTAAGGTCCCTTCCAACTCCATGATGCTAAACTAGGGACTACAAATGGAACCATCTGGATGCAAAAGATGTGCTTTGTTACTAAGTTATGGTCTGCCCTCCTGATCCGGCAATGGATCTGATTCTTCCTGTTACAGAGAAGTTCCAATGCAAACACATTTCACAATTCTTAGTATCCGGAGTGTAGGTGGTAGAGGTGGTGGTTGTAGGTGGTGGGAATGGAAAAGAAGCAGTGCACAGGCATTTGGGGTCCATGTGCATGCATGATGTTCTGCATACACTGGAGTCAAGATGCATCTGCTGCTTGCGCAGGAATGGAAGAGCCATGAGACTGACACATTAATAACTCTGCCATGTCACCACACTGCTAGATCAACCTTCCCAGAGAGATGCATGTGGAAAATACCTTTGTGATCTTTTCGGTGCTAGGTAAATCCTTGTGGTTCACACAAGCATTTCAAACAACTCATGTCTCAAAATCCAGGCACCTCTGTTTTGAAATCTGTGTTTTAATTTTTTTATTTTGTTTTTATTTTGTTATACTCTGTCATTATATCATATCTGAGTCACTCAGAGGAAGTATGTTATAAAGCAGTGGTGTGAACAAAGTAAGTAAATATACTCTGTATATTTACTGTGTGTACACAAATATACTGTGTGTACACTTTTACAAAAGCCATAAAAGAGACTCCCACGGTTGTAAGAACTTAAAAGGACGCATGTTGATTTAGACCAAGTGTTAATCTAATCCAGCATTCCCTCCAGCTGCCCATGGAAAATGCACAAGCGGGACAGGAGCGCAACATGTTCCCCACCACCTGGTGTACATAGGTATGCCGCCTCTGATAATGGAAGTATCACATAGCCATCAAGACTAGTGGCTCATGATAGCTTTCTTTGTCCAACCTCCTCTTAAATCCATCCGAACTAGTGGCCACTGTTACATCCTATGAAAGCAATGACAAGACTTAGTTCTGCAGCTCGTAAAGGTGTTCTTCATCTGTCCGAATCTGCCATCACTCAGCTTCCTGGGATGACCCTGCATTCTAGCTGTAATTCTGTTTGTTTTATTTATTTGTTGCTGTGAGTCATCCCGAGGCTGTGCAGCAATGGGGACGGCATAGAAAAACTTTAAATAAATAAATAGTTCTATAAAGAAGAGGAAAACTCTCTCCCTGTCCACTTTCTGCACAGCATGCATGATTCTGTATGCTTCTAATATGTCCCTCACCATCCCTTTTTCTAAGCTAGACAATCCCATCGCCTGTGACCATTCCTCATAAGGGAGCTGCTCTGATCCCTTGACCATTTTAGTTGCCCTTCTCTGAACTTTTCTCATCTCTACAATATCCTTTTTTTTAGGTATGGCTAAACTGTCCACATTATTCTAAGTGCACTCACACCATAGATTTTAATAAGGGCAGTATGATATTGGCAGTTCTATTTTCATAATAATAATAATAATAATAATAATAATAATAATCTCCTTTCCTAACTATGCCTCGCATGGATTTTGCCCCATCAAACTGTCCACCACAACCCCAACATCTCTTTTATGGTCAGCAAATACTAGCTTGGATCTTCTTGGCCATGTTTGAATTTGGGATTGTTTGCTCTAACATGCATTATACTATACTTGCTTATACAGAACATATTTGACATTTTGAATCTTATCCTCCCGGTATGGAATGATTTTTTGAGACTGACTTGCAATATCTTCTTGTTTTAATCACCTAAATAATCTGGTGCCATCTGCAAACTTGGCCATTTCACCGTTCACCTCATAATTGCAGATCATTTTTAATAAAATGAAAAGTATTGGTTCCAATCAAACCTGTAGGATCCCACTGATTATACTCCACTGAAAGAACGTACTATTTATTCTTCTTGGTGCCAAACTTCATGTTTCAACCACAGATTAAGACAGTCCTCTGGGCCAAAGCATTTAAAGATATTTAAGAGGTGGACTGCAAGGAGATCAAATCAATCAGTCCTAAAGGAAAACAACCCTGATTGCTCACTGGGACGACAGACGCTGAAGCTAAAGCTCAAATACTTTGGCCCCGTAATGAGAAGAATGGACTCACTGGAGAAGACCCTGATGCTGAGGCGGACTGAAGACAAAAGCAGAAGGGGATGGCAGAGGGTGAGGTGGTTGGATAGTGTAGTAAAGGCAATGAACATGAATTTGAGAGAACTCTGGGAGGCTGTGGAGACAGAGGGACTTGGCATGTCTGGCTCTTGGGGTCACAAAGAGCCAGACACAACTTAACAACTGAACAACAACAACAAAGGGCTAAATGGGATAAATATGTCTGGTATTTTCTAGCCAAACATACTCTAGACATTTTCGAACCAGGTCTAGTGTTCCGCTGCTAAATTATTTTCCAGTGTAAGCTATTCTAAAATTTTGTATTGTGGAAAATGTTCTGGTTATTTTTATTGTATCATGATCCTGGTTAGAAACTGTTGTAAACCACCTTGAAAGCTTTGGCTAAAGGGAGGGATAGAAGTTAAATAAATAGTATATATAAATCCTAACTCTCTGTTTACGTTGTTACTGATCCGTAAGAGGACCCCCAGTTATTCCATGACTGCTAAGTTTGCTCACGAGCCTTTGGTAAGGGACTCCGTCAAAAGTCTTCTGAAAGTCCAAGTGAATGATGACTAGTAGATTACCCTGCCCGCTTGTTTGCTGACACTCTCAAAGGACTCTAAAATTTAAGGTAGAACTTCCCTTTGTGAAAGCCATGCTCATACCTTTTCCAGCGGGGCTTGTTACTCTATATGCTTCCTAATTTTATCTACAATAATGCTTTCTACCAGTTTACCTGGAATTAATGTTAAGCTACCTGGCCTATAATTTCCAGGGATTCCCCTTGGATCCCCTTGTAAAAACGAGCATTACATTGGGCATTCCCTAGTCCTCTAGCAAAGAGCCTGATTTTGGAAAGTCTTTTCTCCTTGTCATTTTCCTTATTTGGGATTCTGTTTTCTGAAACTTCCATTTTATTTTTCTAATAGCTTCCTTGATACTTCTTATTAACCATGTCAATGACCTCTTGGGCTTGGTTCTGCACTTTCTAATCTGGGCCCTTTCATCATTGGGCCTTTTTGTAAACTTCAAGCACCTGGATGGGATATAATTCACTCTCACCATTTTACCAGTTTCCTCATCTTAGAAAAGTTTCCAGATCTGAAATCTAATGTGACTGTGTTGGTCTTCCTTGGCATTTTTTCATTGAAATACATATTAAATCTGACAGCACTGTGGTCACTGTTTCCAACTGGTTACTCAACATTTACGTTTCTAAGCAAAATCACTTAGGAATCGATCCAGGGTTATCTCCCCATGGGTCAGTTCCACAAGCCATTGTTCTAGGGCACAATTGTATAGATCATTGAGAAATTTAACCTCTTTTTCAGGACTGGAACATGCAATTAACTAACCAAGATGGGATAACTGGCATCAACCATCAGGACAATATTTCCTTATTCAGAGGCCTTGCTGATTTCACGTTAAGATTTAAGATTATTCCAAACATTCTGACCTGGAGGACAGTGGCACGTTGCAAGCAACGAATGAGCTTCAGAGCCCAGTGGGTTCCCCCCAGTGCTTTTGTGGGTGCCTCCACCCCTTTCAAGTTTTCTAGTCTGCTCAACAATATGCAGTCTTGGAAGCAGAGAGCCACTTCTCTTCCATTACAGCCTTCCTTGACCTTATCCAGAGATAACCCACAAAGACCACACAAGTGCAACACAAGGAACATTTTATTATGGGCAGGCAACGGAAAGCAGAGCCCACCTCTCCTGAAAAGAAGCAATGGGAACACATGCTCTGGCTCCCTCCAACCATCAAATGTCTATCATCGGAATGCTCCTTGCTATCATTACCCCCGTTTCAAGTGAAGGTTTGAAAGCCTCCATATACGTAATTTTAGATTATTATTCCTTTGTAGCAGATACCAGGCTGTAAGCCACATGTGTCATTCCCTGGAGGAATTCCTGTCTAAGAGAACTTACCAAGGAATTCATAGTGGGTCTCCGGGGTGGTTGTTTGGACCTCAGAGGCCAGCTGAATATAGAGATTCTAAAGCAAACTAATTGGTCAGTCAAGCAGGGGACAGATGGATTTCCAATGGCTGCAGGTGACATTAAATTCTTCCATTTCCAAAAGCTACTAGCCAAGCAATTCACAATTTCCCCAGAGAGGTGAAGGCTGTACAGTAATTTAAATCAAGCCAGGGTGTTTGTCACATTCCTAATAAAAGAAGAATTGATACAAATGATCCATCCAGTTATGTTCTAGATATCTAATTGAAACTCTGGGAGGGTTCAGAGAGTTTTCAATAGAAAACTGCTCAGATTTTAAAACCATGCAAGGCAGATTTGGGGCCACCTGATCCAAAGTGAAGCTGGTTTTTTTTAAGTTTTACATTTAAACATATTAATTCTATTGAAATCAATAGGCCTAAATCAACCTTAATCCAAACAATTATATTTAAACTTGTTACAATGCAAACTGTGCATGACTGTAGGGACTGAGCTTGCTTCTCTCAAAATACAGCATGCCAAACTAGAAAGCTCAGTCTCCAAAGGTGAGCTAGAAGAAGCCAAGGCAGGGTTGGAATGCATGATTGAAATGCCAAGGTGAGCAAGCTTCAAGCTAGGCAAAGCAGCTGGTGAGAACCGGACCATCTCTGGTTCAGGAGAAGACACTGCAGAACAAGGAGAATTAGAGGGCGAGGGGTATGAGTAGGGTTGGAGTTACCCCTTTTTGGAATCTGTCCCCCTGGCTTCTGCAGACTTCTTCTCATGCTCAGCCAAGTCCTATAAACTGAGCCAACCCAAGAGGAAGTCTGCAAATGCTTGCAGCCCCCAGTGCTGCTACTGGCAACCTTCCCAGTGACTGCAGGGTGCAAAGGAAGGGTGCTGTAAGCCAGCATGCCTGGTGCCATTTCTGGGGACTGATCTTCTGCCTCGCCCACTGCTGCTCATGATGGTGAGCACCCAAGTGGGGAACTGCAAGCAGGCATGCCAGACATCATACCCGGCCACCCACCTTTTCCCCTGACCATCGCTGTTGGCGGTGGAGGCAGCAGCAGGCGTGGGAGAGGGCACTGCTTATGTCGTGCATGGAGCCGGAAGGCTTGATTCCTGGTAAGCACTCAGCAAACCCTGGGAGCACTTGCCAGGAACTTGGGCTCTGGGCCCCTGCAAAGCAGACTTGGGTCTGCGGAGCCAAGCCCAGGGAATCCAATGGCTTCCCAGCCCCAAGCTGATTCTTCACACATCCCTAAGTGTGAGTTTGTCAACCTAGTGCATGGTCAAGTCAAACGGAGAGACCAATTAAGTATTGCCTGGTATTTTCACCATCTTGCCCACAAGCAACACAAACCTCCTTGAGGATGGAGCCATCCCCTTTGGAACTGATACCTACATGGGCATGATAGGTGCTTAAAAAGGTAAAGGAAAAGGTTTCCCCATGACATTAAAGTCCAGTCATGCCTGACTCTAGGGGGCAGTGCTCATCTCCGTTTCCTAGCCAAGGGAGCCAGCGTTTGTCCGCAGACGGTCTCCGTGCTCATGTGGCCAGCATGACTAAACACCGAGGTGCACGGAACGCTGTTACCTGCCCACTGAAGTGGTACCTTTCTATCTACTTGCATTTGCGTGCTTTCAAACTGCAACATTGGCAGGCGCTGGGACGGAGCAACGGGAACTCATCCCGTTGCGCAGATTCGAACCGGCGACCTTTCGATCAACCAGCCCAGCAGCACAGCAGTTTAAACCACTGCGCCACCTGCATCCCCATGATAGAGGCTACTTGTTAGCAATTTTATTATTACTCACTCAGTATTACAAAGCCAGCCCCGACGGACCAGCCTAGCTCTAAAAAAGACTACATTTCAGAAGCCCTTTGCCTTGATCTTCTGGAAAGGAAAAAGAAGAAAGAAGCGTTCATGACAGTGCCCAACATTTTGAGGAATTACAGCCCCACTCTCTGTTGGCACTGGAAAAGAAAGATGCAGAATAATCCACCTGATCCTGCTTGCTTAAATTACTCTTTACTCCAAGCGTGAGGAGGATGCTATCTCTGTTTTGTTTCAACTGTGTTGAAGAAAATGAAATCTTCTTAGACCAGGGATGGGCAACTGGAAGCTCCAGGGTCACATCTGTCCATCCCTACTGGCCAACTTAAGGCAATATGGCATGCAAGTTGCAGCAGTGTAATGGTCCTTTTTGAAGCACAGGCATTGTCCCTGGGGGTACCTACAGATACACTCCCAAGGACAGTCCAAAAATGCAGGCAGCTGTGTTACTCCCTTTCCACAAAACAATCCTAGTAGTTTTCATCTCCACTAGAAGCAGGTCCTTTGTAAATCTAACTGATCTTGATTTTTATTTTTTGTGTCATTTCCACACTGCCCAATAGCTGAAGCTCCCTGGGCAGTTGCCAACAATTAAAACCATAAAATGCAACATAAAGTACACTATAAAGGTTTAAAACTAAAGTATAAAATATCAGTAAAAGCCAAAGTAAAAACCTGGCAGCAGTACAAAGACTTAAAATACAGTGAAAGATGTAGAACAACAAGGACCGAATGTCTAACATTCCTGGGAAAACACGAAGGTCTTCACCTGGTGCTGAAAAGAACACAACTTATGTGTCAGACAAGCCTCACCAAGACAGTCATTCCACAACGAGGGTCCTCAAGTGCCCATTCAAGACCAAACCAGCCCAAAACACTTTGCATTCCAATAGGGTATCCTATCTCTTCCCAGATCCTGTAAAGACTTCAGCTAAGTTCAGAGGAAACAAGGAAGTCTACATGACTTGGGACCACAGTACCTGAAGGAGCAACCCTCTTAACCACCATCAGCCCAGACACTATGACCAGAATCTGGACCTTGCCTCCACTGGTCACACCCAAGGGACGCCGGGTTGGTGACAACAAGGAAAAGGGCTTTTTCAGTAGTGAACCCCCGTTATGAAGCAAGGTCCCTACTGAAGCCTATCTGGAGCACCAGGTTAAGACTGTCCTCTGCTACAGGGCATTAATTAGTTTACTGGGGGTTTTAACTGCTTAAATAGGGCTTATAATTTGTAGAGGTTATTGTACCTTGTAATATGTATTTTAAACATGGTTTAAATTTTTGTATGGCAAGCTTTTATGATTTTTAAATGATTTTACATTATATTTTATGTGTTGTTGTAAACTGCCCAGACAACTTTGGCTATTGGGGAGTAAATTAATTATAATTAAATTCCAATTGAAAGGTTAGAAGATTATTCCTGCATCCCTGCTATTCAGAAGATGGCCTTTGCTATGCCTCTGTGAACCCTTGGTTTGGTATAGCATTGGCAAGGAGAAAGGTCACGGTGGCCACGGGGTTTCTGGCAGCCCACACTGCACAGGGGAGGCTCCAAATCCTGACCCATCTTTTCAAAGGGGTCTTCCAGTCCCCTGTGCTGCTGTAAAAGGCTGCAGACATCCAAAAGGGAGAGAAACGTTTTGGGCAGCTCCTTTCCCAGTGCCACAGAAGTCACTGTGGTCACTGTTTGTGCCGCATCCTGCATAGGGTGCAGGAGAATTGATGTTATGTGGATGTGCCCTGAATTACTGGGAACAGAGAGGAAGAATGGAGCTGTGTTCTGACCCAGAGAAGAGTTCCTGTTCTTCAGACTTCTAAGCCTGTTAACATTCCGAGTACTGATACGCCTACACACATTGCCTCTGGCTGTTCCTCTCCAAGAACTTCATGAGAGAATCAGCATGTTCTCTTTGAGGCACTAGACCATCCTTTCCCAACCTCAGTCCCTCCAGATACTTTGAACTACAACTCCCATCAGCCCCAGCCACCATGACCAACAGTCTGAGGCAATAGGTGTTGCAGTTAAAAACAACTATAAGGCATTAAGTTGGGAAAGTCTGCCCTAACCAACTGGGGCTTCTGAAGGCACTGCTCCTAGTATTAGTCAACCGTTGTTGGACTCGCAGTTGACCAGTGTGGACAGAAAAGGGTCAATGCACCTTCGGGCCATTTTGTTTTTCATTTTGTATCAGTCTTTTTAAAAAGGCTATTATTTGCTTTGCACTGAAGCACTTAGGGTGCAATCCTGTACATGTTTCCACAGAAACAAGTCCTACATTCCCAGTGTGTCCCAGTCGGCCATAACTCTTCGGATCATTAAAAAAAGAGAAAAAAACCATTCTACTGAAATAGCAGTGGCAGAAAGATAGCACAATGGGAGGGGTTTAATTATTATTTTTAATTAGTGCAATAACACCTTCATTTAAACGCTATTGTGTGAACATTTTTAAATGCAGCTGAAAGCATGTTTAAGTGCTAATTAAAACATTAATTAAAATGTTAATATGATGGGTCTGATTATAAAGGTAACAGTGCAGGCAGGCTGGGTGATATGTCACTGCCTATATTGTCTAGCCCCTAAGAAAAGACAAAAGAGTAAACGAAGGACTACCCATGCCTGTATTAATTGTGCGGCTGTTCCATTTCTTTAGGAAAAGGATAGCCTTTCAGAAGTCTGAGAAAAGATGGGTAAGCTGAATAGATCCGTGATTTGATTTTAACATCATATGGATACCCTATAAAAGTGGTGCAAATGAAGCACAGCAATTCCACATGGCCCAGATCTCGAGGCTTGGGGGGTCACACCAAAGGTAGTTCTGGCCCAATGGGACAGCAGCCTCCTTACTGCAGGGAAGGTAGTTGGGAACCCCTGATACGTCCACCTTGGGCCCAAGGATGAAGCCCTCCCACCAGCTTCAGCCTCCAAGGATGGTCCTCCTGAAGACTCGAAGGTTCTTCATGCATGTAAGAGATGCAGAACACAAAAGTGAACACAGACCTTTTAAGATTGCAGGTGCATCCAAGAGAAGATGGAGCTAGGGACCTGATCAGCCTACTTAAAGCCTCAGTTGCTGCTCGCTCCTTGTTGGAGCAACAGCTACTTCAAAGAGGAACTACTCCAACCCACCAGATCCTGCAGAGCACAGTCCAAGGTGCTATTAGACTCCATCTTGCTGTGCTCTTGTTTAACTATTCCTTGAATGTGACTCTTGCTCTTCCAGTTCCCTTGTAGCAGTATCTGCTTGAGAGCCCCACTGATGGGATCTTACCAACTACTGATGGAACACTTAAGTACATAGCATGAAAACTCCCTAAGATCTATTAAGGTATTTCTCCTGGATGTACAATGGCACATAGTGTACAAATCAGGACAAGGATGTGACGTACTGGTGTAAACACTGCAGAAAGACAGCATAAAAAGAAATCAAAGGCACAATAAAATAGTGCCCACCATTGAGAAATAAAGCAGCATGCCACCTTACATTCTTACATACCAAAGGACCACCTGCTGGAAGAAGTACAACAGAGAGCAGGCCTACCGAGCTTCCCTTCACAAGGACTCCTAGAGCCTGCTAGCGGCCACAGAGTAGCTGCCCCTTCATGTCACGTCGAAGCATCATGCCTCCAGTGGTGGCTGGACTGGGAGAAGGGCCTTTTCAAACACACGCAGGTTCATAAGGGGCAGAGAAAGTCATAAAGAGCACTGTGAATTGTGTCCAGAAACAGATGAGTGGCCAGTAGCAAGGGAGTCACACGCTCCCTGTGTCCAACCCCAGTCAACAGTCTGGCTACAGGAAGCTTGACCAACCGAAAGTAACCAATTCCTTAGGAACAGTCCCCTCATCCATGGCCTTCTGGCCTCAAAGACAAACTTAGGTCGAAAAGGACAAGTCTCTCCCATCCCCTCTACTTTGGGATAGCTACTGCCTGCTGTTCCACAACCTTTCTAAAATAGTGTTGCTCCTCCAACCCTCAGGCAATGATTGTCTCCCCTCAGGTCAAGTTATTTACTTTCTAGAAGTTATTTACTTTCTAGTTCGATGGCAAACTCAGATCCCTGACACTTGGCGCACCCTTCTCCCCCTATGAAAGAAATGTTCCTGCTCTGCTGTCATACATCATGTGTGTACACTAGAGGCTGTACGTGTCACTAAATAGTAAAAAACCTACCAACAATTAGCAAAGTAAAGATTAACAAGTGTTTGGCATCACATTATCTCACAGCAGGAGCCAAATCTCACTGAGCAAATCTGTTTCTCCAGGATAGGAATTCATGTCTTTGCCACAACGTCATAAATCCTGAAGATGCCAAACCTAAAAGCCCAGCTGTAATAAGGCTGCCTTGCAACTTTCTAAATGTCTCTGATTGTATCACAAGAGATTTATACAAGCCATCCGCAGAAGGCTCCCTGGAGCACAGAAAGTCACTGGCAAGGTATGTTCCTTTATGCATCGATAAGGCCAGGTCCACGGCTGGAACAGAGTGCTTCCATTCAGACCTTGCTGTTTCAGTACAGATGGTGGGTGAGCCCACGCACATGGCCTGAACCTCCCAACTGTTGTTAAGCCCTTCGCCTTCAGGTAAATGCCTGAGCAGGGCTCAGGTCTCCAAGTATTGTGCCTGTTTTCCCCATGTGGAAATGAAGAGCAACCATCCACTTACATGGGAAAAAGTGAAGCTGTGCCTCCAGGGATGCAGAACCTCAGATCCTGGGACCAAATCTGGTTCTCTGGGGTGCACCAGATCCTGTTTCCCTGGCCCCACTCTTTCCCCTCTGGTCACCACATTTGTGGGGGTTTATCAGCTTTTGTGCAGTTCCTTCCTCCTGAAAGGTAGAAGCACCTCTCCTAAGCTTAGTCACTGGCAGCAACTAAATGCTAATATTTGGTGTGATCCACTTCTTCTGCCAGCCACCACTGGAATGTGGCCACCAAGAGTTACTCCAATAGGAAATTGGCTCTCAGGGGGAAAGAGGCTCGACGGAGAGCCGGTTGTAGAGTAGCAGGGAGAGGACCTGCTTGCATTCAGGAGATCCAAGCTACAGTCCCCCTTCTGGCCACAAAGCTCACTGGGTGACTTTGGGCCAGTCCCTGACTCTCAGCCACATGGCTATATGTAAGAATCGTCTCTAGCATCAGCCTGCTTGTGTAGCCATACATTGAGCTAGCATGTCAAGTCTCCTTTGCTAAGCTGGAAAGGTGCAGGCCTGCAGCTGGATGGGCGACCACATGAGGAAAATGAGCAGGGGGCTGGACTCGATGACCTTATAGGCCCTTGAAACTCTAATTCCATTCTGTTCTCTACCACCACCCTTGTGTTCTTGAACAGACACGAGGAGTGGCGGTTAAATTTGCCCCTAAGAGCAGTGGGGATTTCACTGACAGCCAGACACTGAGAAAAAAAGCCAGTGTCTATTTTCAGAGTTTCATTCTGGATTCTAGTTATTATAAAATGTGATAGAAAATTAGAAGAGGAGCTGAAAAGTTTTGCCAACATGATGCCGTTACTGTGTGTGCTGGGGGAAACATGAACAGGGAATCCTCTTGTGCTCATGTCCTGTTTGTGGGTTTCTAGAGGCAACTTGTTGGCCGCTGTGAAAAACAAAATGTGCTTGTCTGATCCAGCTGCATTATTTGTATATTTTTAAGGAAATGGCTTCAGTGCACAAACATAACATTGTAGCACTTCTATACTGCTATGGGATATTCAAAGGATATCAGCTACATTTTCTATTAGACTCTTTTACAACAACCATGTAAGGTAGGTCAGTATTAATATCCCAGGAATTTAGGATGAGAGTGTGTTTGGCTTGTCTAAGAGTTTGTTTATGGCAGGAATGGAATGTAGATTTGGGGCTTGATTTATAGTGGTCTCTTAGCCATAATACTGCAATTGCACATATTATCTAAACAGAAAACCTTACAAAACAGAGTTCAAGGTCCCATAAACAAAACATATGTTCCTTTGCATCCAGTCTTTGCACTCTTGTGCAAAAGTCAACAAGGACTGGTACTCCAGATGTTTCAGCCTACAATATCCATCAGCCTAGCTAGCAAAGCTTAATGGTATAGGATGCTGGAAACTACAGGCCAAAACATCTGGAAAGGCTTAACTTGCCCACTTTAGTAGAGGCTGTTTGACCACAAAGCTCACCAGTAGCCCAAATTTAGACTGAGATGCTTCAGCAAATTGAACTAGGTATTCATTTATACCTGATCTGCAGTGTCCGTTTTAAGTGAAATTATAATATATTTTAACTGTTGTCTTCAAGTGTGCAGAGTTTGTTTGGTTTTTTACGTGATTCATGATTGGGGTTATTTTAACTCTGCATTCATTTTACTTTTTGAATTTCTTATCCAACTGTTGATCCTTCCTTTTATGCCTTGAATTAGTTCATTTGCTTGTTAGACTCTGAAAATTCCTTTGGGGGGAGGACTGCCTTACCTCCCACAGCTTCTTCATGCCACAGCATCCTACTCTCACAGCCATTCTGTTTTATTGTTACTAACGGCACACACCATTCAAGGCAGCTTGTATATAATTCTCTGGAAGAGAACAGGGTCCATTTATACAAAATTGCAATGTGCCTTTTCAAACATCAATAAAATAAAATAAACTAGCAGCATTCTAATCACTGCTTTTGTTGCCTAGTCATCACTGCATGTTTAGTGATTAGTCACTGCATGTTCTTTTGCAAAATATATACCGGAGAGAACCAATCAAAAGCAGAATGTAGCTTTTAAGTTGAATTTGTTAAATTGCAGAACACAAGAAGGTGCTGAATTGGCCAACGTTATTGTATGAATAAGCAATCATCCGAGAAGGCAGAGGATAAAATTCACTGTTTTCAGCCCCAGATTTTAGGAGATTCTACTCCTCCCAAAGAAGCCCCTGATACTGGGAGAAGGTGATGTTTCAAGTACAGAGAAGCTTCAGGGAGAATAATCAGCTGCTGAGGGCAACACAACTGTAGCCAAAACAGGAGACTATATCTGTATCCTTGGAAAAGGATACAGTTGCAGGATGTAAAGATTCTTTAGCAAAATTAAACCTACAAGTGTGAGTACACCTAAAACCCCAAACAGTCTGAAGAGACCTACACTCGTTCAATGACCATACAGAATGCAGAGTGTCCATTTTGGGGACAAATGAAAAATTGCAGAAGGAAGGAGGGGAATGTATCCTGGCATTAGGTGATGCTTGTCTGGTTGGAACCCTAAAAAGAGTCCAATCTGCAATATCATATTACAGGTCCATTTGCCCATATATAAGTCTCAAATCTTCACCTAGGCAAAGGGACCGATATTAGCTTCCAAATAACTGCATATTTGGAAGATGTATGGAAGAGTTTCCATACGTCTTCCCCAAATCTCTGACTTTTGTCCAGTGATGAAGCTAAGGCTGGACCTTGGAGTCAAAGTCCAGGCCTCTGCAGCTTAGGCCCCACCCCACTCTCCAACACAAACACACAGACACACAACCTATCAGAGCAACAGAAGCAAACTCAATTTTACTCCTAAAGTCATATGCTATGATTTTGAGTGGGAAATGCAAAACTACACATGCCCAGAGATTTTTTGCTTTCAGTAGGGTTGGCATTTGTGCCGTTATATCAGACATTTAAATGCAGTTGCTAAGCATGGAATGACAGTTGGAGAGGTGACTGAGGAATGTTAATTGTGTGCTGCACAACTGGACGAGTACACATTCTTCTTGTTGTTGTTATATTGCATTCATACCTCTCCCCTTTTCCTCTTGCAAGAAACCCAAGGTGGTTTACGAAGTTCTCCTACCCGCCATTATGTTTTCATAACAAACCTGAGAAATAGGTTAGGCTGAGAGGCAGCAACTGACCCAATGAGCTTCATGGCTGAACAGGGAGTAAGACCCAGATGTCCTGGGTTCCAGTTCAGCACCTTTAACCACTTCACCACCCTGGTACACATAGCCATTAAGTAGAGCCCACAGAACACTATTGGAACCTGAGTTTACCCAGCTCCACCACTGTTTTTGGCTCTCTACCCAGTCCTGTCCAAGACTCTGGGAAGCTCCATCACTTCAATGCCCTCCGAAATCCAGCTTGTTGCAGCAGGACACCCATATCCCAATGCAAAAGAGCCATACTGAATCTAGCCATGCCAAAGATCTATATAACCCAGCCTTCTGTTCACACAGGGGCCACTATTGACCTTTCTCGTGTTCCTCTGATAGACTATAGCAAACCTTCATGGAGACCCTTGGCCTAAATACCCCATTGATATCATCTTAGCCTGTCTCAGTCTGAGTAATAATAGATTTATCCAAGTTCATCTCTCCCCACAACTCCTCTTTTGCTGCTATACATGCACCAGAGGGGAAAAAGTCTCAAACATTTTAACACAGACCGAAAAGCATTCCATTATTGGCACTGACCTATTTCTTTCACTTTGACTAGAAGGAAACAAGCAGTTAAAGCAACATTGTTGAAACTCTACAGCCTAAAAATAGATCTACCTTGGCAGCCGTCTCAATGGACTTATACTTAAAGACAGCCTGTATACTTCTTCTTTACTGCCTCTCAGATCAGCCTTTTGTAAATGTAAAATAAGAAATGCAAACACCTTACAGTGCACTAAATCAAGACAATGCAGATCCTTCATCCATAATGAGGAACACAACTCTGATCTCTTACTATGCAGAGTGCTCTGAGCCCATCAGCTCCATCCTGGGCAGGCTCATATTATCCAACCCAGTGTTGCCCCAGTGATCAGTTTTGGGGCCATGGCTGTTTTGCTGCATTAAAATTGGAGGCACACTTTAGCTGACCCACACTCTTGTATTGCAGGCAGCAAAACCTACATTGCATCCTTCCTTTAATCAGAACCTTTACAAAATCTGGGATTCCCCCATGATCTGCAGCACTAGCAAGAGCAGCTTGGGGGAATTCCACTGTTTCTTTACTGTCTTATTAAGAATGACATCACTGTCGATCTAATACAGAAAAAGGGAAGATTAATGGCTATTACGGTTGCCTGCCCACCAGGGTCAAGTGCCACTTCCCTCTAGTGAGGACTCTGTCCCCAGAGCCTCTGGCAGGTTTTCATTCATGATAAGAAGAGAAAGAGCAGCCCTTCTCCCTGGTGTCTTTTCTTTTACATTCCCTTTGCATCAGTGAACAAAGACTTGGTATCACTGTTGATCTCTTTATGCTTGGTAAGAATCTCCAGGAGCTGGTAACAAAAACAAGCATAGACTTCTAATGCTTGAGGACCTCAGTTTGTGGGTCTCCTTACTCCAAAGGGTATCTATAGTGCAGGGACAGAGATTCTTGGGGAGTGGACTGAGCCTGCTTGGGATCTGAACTTATCCAGAATTTCTTGTTTCCCATCTTGCCCCACCCCCTTTCCCCCAATGGGAAACAAGCTTGAAAAGCCCCAATCACTGAATGGCTTCCTAGTTTCTCTGCTTCCCCACCCCTCATTCTACCTCCAATGGCTTAGCGGCTGGCAAGAAGAGCTGTAAGCTAACCTAGGCTGCTATTCTGGATATTTCACTGTGCCCATTTGGGCAGTAAATGCTGTCCCCAAAAGCTTCTCTGGAATGCAATTTTGTGCTTGGAGGCCTTCCCCTCAGGTTGCCTCACAAACCGTCTACCTCCCAGCTGCAAGGCCCTGTTCCAATGCCAAGAGTTGAGTGTTTGGTTTTGTTTTTTCATACAGCCTAAAATGTTTCCTGTTAGTACACAAAGGTCTTACTGCATTGACTCAAGCAACAAAATAAAGTGCATATTTTGGATCCAACTTGTCCCCAGGCAGAAAGAATGGGGAAGTAATTCTTAGTAAGAGAAATGGAAAGCAGAAAACTTCAAAGTGCAAATACTTTTACACCACCACCCCAAATGCATCAACAGAACAACAAAGGCATGCTCACATAGGCACGTTTAACACCTGAACTGAAGCCACTGAGCCACTGAACTGAAGCCACTGAAGCCATATGTATACGCCTACATGTACTAGTTGCTGGAGCAAACCACCAGATAGGTTGATTTCTACTGGCAACAGGGAATGCTGCAGCTGATGGACCCCTGATCCAATCCAGCAGGGGCCCTTTTATGTTCTCCTTTGGACTGACTGGAACATCAGTTGGTAACTTGTTTCCATCAATCACCACATACAATGCTTGCATCACAAAGCAGAATTCTTCAGAATCAGTTCACACTTCCAGCTATAAAGTATCAAGTTTCTGAACTGGGAAACAATGAGTACCATCTTCAGAACTAGCTAGGATATTAGTGCTAAATTAAACTATGGTTGACTATCCTGGCTTGCTTGATAGATTTTTGCTTGTTTCATTTTTTATATTGTGATACTGCCCAATAGCCAAAGCTCTGTGGGCTATTCACAATTTAAAGCAACTTTAATTTTTTTTATTTTCAAGGTTGTAGATTACCTAGAGTCCCAATACTGCCCAGAGAGCTTCAGTGGTGCAGAGTAAAGAAATACAAAAATAAATACAAGGAATAGGTGAAAATTATGATCATGATGATGCTCTGTGGCTAAAAGGAGTGACAATTGAACTGGGGCATCCAGGTTTTTATTTTTTAATATTTATATTTTATTCGAGTTTTATCATCTTTCAGCAACAGTGAAAAACTGCTGAGAGAATGAGGTTGAGCTGATCTTTGCCTGCCTGCCTCTCTCTTCTGGATTTCTTTCCACCAAGCAGTTGGTGAACATGCCAAATGGGGTTCATCCAATAAGGTTCTCCAGACCTCCAAATGGATGCATGGAGCTCCATGCTCTTCCATGGAGCATGGAAGAGCAACCCCTATGCACACAGACGTTGAGGGTGGTGCTTCTGTTCATGCCCATCCCCACGACCTATTCACATTATGAACGGAACAGCTGAGGAAAGCAAAATGAACTTACGGATGCGTACGCAAAAGCAAGTTTCATCGCACTTGAGGTGAGGGTGGGAAGAGCATATCCCTTCAGTAAGTGCACACAGAACTGCAACCTTAACTTAGTTTCAAAGCAAGCAAATCTGTAAATGGCCTGCTTCCATCTTGGCAGTTCCCGCCACCAAGGTAAGCACCTGACCTTTTGGGCATTAGAAATACTGAAAACATGTCCATTGTTCTGGACCACACATTCATGTTCCTTCCTTTGGATCCAAACCAACAGACCCGCCTTTCCTGTTACAGCCTTAAAGATGTGGGACAACATTCCTTAGGTGTGTCCCATCTGGTTTTTAGGAGTGGAGGTTGGAGAATGAAGAAAACCCACCTCGCTAGACTGCTGTTTAAAAAAAACTGCAAAGAATTATTTAAGTTTCTAAATGATGGAAGAGCCAGTTGTAGAAAAGGGAAACATGCTGCAATTTAACACATTCTTAATTTTTTTATACTGCACTTTATGGAACAGAGTTGCTTTTATTACATATTTGGAGTGTAGCTCCAATTTCAGTTCCACAACTGGTTGCTTTCATAGGTCACACCATGCAAAGCCCCACCTGTGCAGTTCGCCGTGTCCAGTGGCGAAGCAGAAGAGGCTGCTTTGCAAATGCTTTGGAGAGCAAAACCAACCACTGAACTTGACTAAGCCATTCGGTGCCTCAAGCAGCCTTCTCCAACCAGGTGCCCTCCTTATCTTTTGGACTATGCCTACCAAGATTCTTGCCCACTGGCTATGCTACCTGGAACTAATGGGAGTTAAAAACCAAAACAACTGGAGGCCACCAAGTTGGGGAAAACTAGCAGAAAGTATTTAAATCACTAAAGTATTCATTTGGGTCTTGGTTGCAGAATACTTTAGATGTTAGCGGAAATGTTATGGAATATATAGTAATTTCATCAGGGGAACTTTCACTCCAAGTTCTGAAAGTCTAAAAACTACTAGTTGCAAAGTAGCCAGTCGTTTTCTTCCCGACATCATTACTGGAAAAGAACTGGCATGGCTCTAACCTTGTGATTTCCCAGCATTCTGCCTTGATGGCATCATTTCCATGTTGGCCTGTCCACTAAGGAATCTTCGTGCCACAGAGGATTCTGAGGTATAGACCAGACCATGTATGCAAGGCCTAGGTACTTGGAGAACACAGGCCTGTCAAGCCACACAAACACCTTACAAGAACTGGATTTGTCATCTAGAACACACCCAACACTCACTCCTTCAGTACATTTCTGGGGCATTCACAGTTCAGGCCAGGCAGGTCATCCTTCAGAATGATTGCTCACCAGTATCAAACCTCTCCCCAAGGAACTACGGAGAAGCTTTTGAGGCCCCTCATGCTTCCTAAACAGTTTGAGAAATCAGTGCTATCCTTCACAAATTCAAACTCTGTTCCTACAACAACTAGTGAGTGTTGAACACTGCTTCTGTGTTTAACGTTACAAATACAACATGTGTGACATGGAACCGAGGTGGAATCCACCTCATGGGGCTGTGGAGAATAAGACCTCCTTCAAACTCGCACATCTAAAACTGAGAGGAGACACCATTCAGGTTCAACAGCACTATTTAACAACCTCACATGTCCCAGTGTTAGCTTTAAAATGATTCTGAACATAGTATTTTTTTAAAGGGTTCATGAGCTCAAGCAAAGCTCTAGGAATGAAGTTGGATAATGAAAGCAAGGATGATCGAACTGCTTTTAGACTCTGGAAACGATGCAATGATGCTTTTAAAGGCTGGAGAGCAACGCAACACGTAAGGATAGAGATTAAATCACTAACAGCCTGAGAGGGGTCGTCAAATAAAAATGAAATGGGGCTTCAGAATGCACATTTAAGAGAAGTCTGCAGAAAGATGGATGGATGGATGGTTAATCCAACAGCAGCTTTGCTTTCAAATGGAAGGAAGGTAAAAACTCGGCTTGCGGGGGGCGGGGCGGGGAACGGCTGGGAAATCGTGGGAGAAAATTGTTCCTCTCTCGCCTGGACCAGGTGAGATGGTTCCACTGGGATGGCAGCCATCCTGGCTTGCAGAGCGGGAGAAGGGAAGGGCCGCGAGCGCTTCCTGGCAGCCCCTCGCAACCCGTTTCCTTCCGCATCGAAGTGCCCATTCATGCAGATCTGCCCGTGCCAAGCCCACCGAGAGCCCCGCTCGCTTGGCACAGGCGAGGAAGGCTGCCCCTGTCCTCTTTCCTCTCCCGCAATCCCAGCCCCATCCGATGGATACTTTCCCCTTTCTAGCCAGCCAGCCAGCCAGCCGACCGCTCCTCCGCGCTTGCCCCTCAGGGGAGTGCAAGGGGGAGCGCAAAGGAGGTGGGAGGAGGAGGAGGAGGAGGAGGAGGGTGGTGGTTCAGGAGCAGGGGACACCTTCGGCTTTGCAAAAGGAAAAGGCAGGAGAACCGCAGCCCTTACCTTCCACAGCCATTCTCTCAGAGCTCGCTTAGTGCATGCATAATTCGCCTGCCAAGAGATGCTACTTCTCCTCCTCCTCCTCGTCCTCCTTCCTCCCCTCTTCCCCACCCCCTCCTTTCTTTCTTTCCTTCCTTCTCTTTCTCCCTCCACTGTTTTCCCTTTTGCTCATCTGCAACCGAGAAGATCAACCTGCAACAAGAAAGGGTTATCCCCGCTCCCGCTGCACTCTGGGAAACGTAGTCTTTGCGCGTAGGTCAAGCCAAGCCACACAATAGCCCGCTGGTTGGGTCCGGGCCACCTCGCTCTTCTATGCGCGACCAGAGCTTCCGCATGAACACCAGTTTCCCCAGGGACAGGAAGAATCCATGATCTCTCCCACTCTATACCCTCGTGGAAAAAGAAAACTACAAATCCCAACAAGCAATGCTTGCTAGTTTTAGCGGCGACCTGGAGTGGGGCTATTTGATTGAGGGCTTCCTTGTCAAATTAGGGGAGGGAACAGGTAGAGGTAACCAGTGCAGGACACAGGAAAAAGCCCAAGCCACCTGGGAGTAGAGCTCTTGCTTACTTAAAGGAACAACTGCTAGCATACAAAACGACTGCAAGGAATCTGTGTGCAACATTAGTTTTAGCCAATCTTATTTGGCAGAGGGGATTATTGCTAATGTTGTATATGTTAAACTTGCAGATGATGATCTCTTTTTATCTCTAGCCTTTCACTACACTCTCTGAACTTTCAGGATGCCTATGAAATATTAACCTATGTATAACTGATTTACAATGTAAATCAATTTTTAAAATCTATTTTTGGCATAGCACTCATTCCAACAGTCTTTTTTTTTTAATCACCTTGCAAAGTAGCCCCATAGAATGTTATTGGGAACACGAAGACATCTTCCAGTGTTTTAAAAGTTTTGAGGCTCTGGCTGCATTTGTTTGCCTGCAAGAAATGCTGGCGGATGCAACACATAGCCGGAGAGCTGGCCAGATCGACTGCTACAGGCTGGCCCTCATGCCTTCCATTTCCTGTTCGGTTGTGCTACAAACTCCCTTTCACTTCTGGCTGCAAGCTGGCCACCTAAGTTTTAAGCTATGAAATACACATTAACCATCCTCATATTTTTACATATTTTATTTCTAGTAATATTTGTTTACAAGAGCTGAAAAGGGTTCTCAAGGACAGGGCATTTTGGAGAGCCATCATTCATAAAGTCATCATGAACCAGAGATTATTTGATACCATATCACAAAAGCAACAGTACCTGTGCTGTTTTCCACCAAAACCCTCTAAAGCAACTTATAAACTAAAAGCAAGTGCAAATAAAATACAGCATGACATATGAATGCCAGTGATCATCACAGAGCAACTGGAGCATAGCACCAAGCAACAACCATCACAATAATTGAATCTGAATCTGCCTTGATTGCCCTGTACGATGACCTGTGCAGGGAGAGAGACAGGGGGAGTGCGTCCCTGTTGGTTCTCCTGGACCTCTCAGCAGCTTTTGATACCATCGACCATGGTATCCTTCTGAATAGGCTAGCAGGATTGGGAGTTGGAGGTACCGCGTGGCGGTGGTTCTGCTCCTATCTCAACGGCCGATTTCAGAAGGTGGTGCTGGGGGACTATGGCTCTGTGCCATGGCAGTTATGCCAGGGAGTTCTGCAGGGGTCCATTTTGTCCCCTTTGCTATTTAACATCTACATGAAACCGCTGGGAGAGGTCATCAGGAGGTGTGGGCTGCGGAATCATCAGTACGCTGATGATACCCAGCTCTACCTCTCATTTTCCACCAATCCAGGTGAGGCAGTGGCTGTGCTGAACCGGTGCCTGGCCGAGGTAATGGGCTGGATGAGGGCCAATAAACTGAAGCTCAATCCAGACAAGACGGAGGTCCTGTTGGTGGGTGGTTTGGGCCTCGGGATGGGGGACTTGGGCCTTGTCCTGAATGGGGTTGCACTTCCTCTGAGGGACAGGGTTCGCAGCTTGGGAGTGCTCCTCGACCCTGAGCTGTCTCTAGAAGCTCAGGTGACGGCGGTGGCGAGGAGCACCTTCCTTCAGCTTCAGCTGATACATCAGCTGCGTCCCTTCCTGGAGAATGACTGCCTGGCAACGGTGACACACGCGCTGGTAACTTCCCGATTAGATTTCTGTAACGCGCTCTACATGGGGCTACCCTTGAAGATGGTCCAGATACTTCAATTGCTGCAGAATAGAGCTGCCAGGTTGCTGACGGGGACTGGGCGTTGTTCTCATATAACCCCAGTTCTCCGTCAGCTCCAATGGCTCCCGATTGAAGTCCAGACCCAATTCAAGGTGTTGGTTATGACCTATAAAGCCCTCAACAGCTTGAGACCTGGATATCTAAAGGAACGCTTGCGCCCATATATGCCCTCCCACCCCTTGAGATCAGCAACGGATGCCCTTCTCCGGGAACCCTCTGTGAATGATATTAGGAGGGTGAGTACCCGGAGGACGGCTTTCTCTGCGGTGGTGCCCCATCTATGGAATGCGCTCCCCAGAGAGATCCGCCTGGCGCCGTCATTATTTGTTTTTCAGCACCAAGCTAAGACCTTTTTATTTAAAACTTATTTTAATTGCTAAATTATTGTATTTATTAGGATTTTAAATTAGCCGAGAATGCACTGGGGGTTTTAAATGTTTTTTGTTTGTTTGTTTGTTTGTTTGTTTGTTTTGTTTTTTTTGTGAGCCGCACCGAGGCTTTGTTGTGATGGGCGCGGCATAGAAATGTTATAAATAAATAAATAAATAAATAAATAAATAAAAAAGAAGCAAAGGAAAGTTTTTTGGAACCAAAACGTCAGTCAAGCAAAAGATTTTCCAGAACATTGTCAGCCTCGGGGTGGGGGGGGGTGGATTGCACAGTCTAGGTGCTTTTATCAAAAAAGTCCCAAATCACCACAAATCACAACTCTGTATTTATTTATTATATTTATATCCTGCCTTTTTCCCTTTCAAGGAACTCAAGACAGCTTATACAATACTCCTCCACTCATTCTTATTCTCACAACAACAGTCCTGTGAGGTAGATTAGGTTGAGGGTCTGTGACTAGCCCAAAGTCACTCAATGAGCTCCTCAGCTGAGAAGGGATGTAAGAAGATGCATGGATGATTTGCTGAGATTGACCTTAATCCTGCAAAGGTGAGCAATTGCTAACTCAAAACATGGTGCCCAGGCCTAGTTCTTCACTAACAGCACTTTAAGCTGCACTAGTGCGAGCCAATAGCTGGGTTCAGGCAACACAACAAACCATTGGTTTTTTTTAAACCATTGTTTGTCTGTCATGCTGTCCAAATCCAGTTGGTGATATTTCATGATGGTAAGTTTGGCCTTTAGAAATATCAATAAGAAATAATTGCTTGTTCTGTGGTTTTCCCATACCACCATGGCTTGTTGTGTTGTGTGAATTTCAAACACAGCGACTGATGGGATATGTGTCAACATGATGGGATATAAATTGGTGTCCTGAAACAGCAAGAGCCGGTTGCAGGACCTGATGGCCTTCATGGCCCCTTCCAGCTCCACTATTCTATAATTTTATGATTCCATAACAGTGCGAGGACTGAGAAGGAGAATGAAAACCATGATAACATAGTTGATCATCTCTCAAGTAGATCGTAGTAAAAACTGTGAGCCAAAATAACCACGGAGGGTTGCTTCTTATGTTGTGTGAACGTAGACAGCATCTTGTGTTAAATGGGCTAGGACTGTGGGGACCCATGTCCAGATCCTCAGCTCAGCCTTGAAACATTACAGCTATTTTCAGGGCTGTTGTGAATGGAGAAGTGCATGCACCACCTCTCACATTTTGCACGATATGCAGGTAAGAAATTGCTGCATTGTTAATAGGCTGGGAATAACATTTGTAGTTGGAGAAAAGTGCATTGATTGCCCTAGCAATGCTCTGGTAACTAAGTCTGCCTGACAGCGCTCATAAGGCCCTCTGCTCCTTGCTTGTACTACAGAAGAAGACACAGGATGAGACGGCGGGGTCAGGGCTTGCCCTAATGTGAAGCCGCGCGAGGCACCCACTTCAAGCAGCAGGCACGGAGTGCTGGCAGCAACGTGTTGGAGGAAAGAACTGTGTTCCCGAAAGCCTCTTCTGTACCCAAGAAGCCAGTCTGTTGCCTTCAGGTAGAGCAGAGGGTGCTTCCCTATTGCGAGTGTAGAAAAAAGGTTCAAGTACCAGTCTAGTCATATTTTACTCCTAGGATAAGAAAGAGTCTCCATCTTGCTCTTTGCCTCAGGCAGTAAAACATCTTGGGCAGTCCCTGCTGGGGACAGAAATTGTAAAACAGGTTCCCACAAAGGGCCAAGTTGCCAACTGGGCTGCTGCAGATGCAGGAGCTCATTAAGACCTGCTGTGGGATAGTGAATTTGCTGTCTCGTAAAAGCATCCATGGTTGCTTCTGTATGTTCTACTTTTATCACTGTAAAACAGGTAAGTGACACAGTGCAGGTCCCATCAGATTCTGTCAGCAAAGCAAGGGAAGAGGGATTATGGGGCTGTGATCAAAAACATCTGGAAGTCACCACCTGGCCTACGCCTGCTATAAATGAAGCAAAAGTTACAAAAGCACTGTTGGTCCCTGTCCTCCCTCACCAAACCCGTGTGGTTCTCACTGCCCAGGAGAATCTGATTTGCGCAGCAATACCCTTGTGCCAGAATTCGACAAGAAACCAATGTAGTAACCAGGGGTAAAATCATGTCTTTGTTTTGTATATCCTGGACACGTATAAAAACATTTACATTATCGTTCTTCCATGAAGCATTCCACTGCTAGCCTCATTTCTGCAATTAAGATCTTACCTATGCTTGGGAATAAACAATGTGGTGGTATTTGTCTCCTGCCCTCTGTAATGCGGATGCTTGTAATAGATTATGAGTCTCCCAGGACAGGAAACTAGGTTCTTTTAAAATGTGTGCTTTTTTTATTTCACTAGGCACATCTGCAGTGTATTAGAACTATTAATTGCAATAAGTAGGAGATGTTTCCATCTCAAAATCTCAGGGAAAAATAATAACCTTAGACAGTTGTTCCAGTACAGTGTCTGCCTGCTCCATGGAAACAAACAAGCAGAATTATTGGGGATTTTGAGATTACTTCTATACTGCTTTTTCTTATCCAAATATAAATTGAGACCTTAGAGATATACATGAATTTATTTTCTGTCCAGAAATCATGCAGGTATGTCCTGTTCACAATCCTGAATGCAAGCAGGAGCATTTTTCCCCTTGAGAAATGTGCACACTCTTGAATTTATGATCATGTTTTCCCTCTTCAAATGTGGAGAGGGGGAAGATGGAGTGGGGGCGACCCAAAACATGGAACAAGCTGAACTGAGCTTTGAAATAATTTTTGGATAATTTAGGCAAGCTAAAGAATGGCTCGCTTTCCTAACCCCAGTGTTTGCAGAAAGCAAACGTTGAGGCTGCCCATGTCGTTCAATGATAATTACCACCAGAAGTGGATGGTGGGAGAACCTTGATACAGAGAGCAGAATGGAACCTAGTCCATCCCAGGTGTCTGACAGGGGATAATGACAGATTATACATGGTCACATGGCAGCCCCACCTTCCTAGAAGTACTGCAATGAAGTCAAAGGTAGATCTGACCTCTGAGTGCTGGTCAGGTTCAGTTTTGGGGGGACTGGGATGGGATGGGGGATCACCAGTGCCTTTGAAGGCATCGATTCACTGGACAACAATGACACAAGCAGCTGACGGTGGGGTGACTGTTGGTTCTCCACATCATCGCCACCTTTTTGACCACCCACTCATTCGCCCACAGCCAGGATGGCAAAACAACAGGACACCCTCTGTTGGCCAAACGAAACTCTTGTGGTGGGGGCCACTTGGGTATAACCCCAAATAGGAAGGGAGGAACACATCACTGAAGAAAAAGACAACAACGACAAAAGAGGCTTCCTGTTTCATCAAATCTGCGCATGTTAATTCGTAGCTATGTAGCTAATTCATAGCTACATGTTAACTCATAGCTATTATTGAGGAATAATAGCTGTAGTTGAAACAGAAGCACAATGATAGTGGAGAAGATTTGGCCAGGTGTGTGTGTGTGTGAGTGTGTGTGCACCTTTTCCATCTGCAGTCCAGTTGAGGTTCACCGTGGATGGCACCATCCACGCCCCGCTCACCCTTCTGATGCTTCTTTATCTTTAAACTAGGTGTGGATAGGACACTTTCAGATACAGGAATGTTGTCATCTCTTCGAACAGAGGACTGCCTCTCATGAAGTGGACAAAGAGCTGTGCTGGACACGTCATGGCTCCTGCAGGGGCAATTCTGCATATTCCCAGGCTTAATAACGAAGGCCACCTGGCTGACAGCTTCAGAAGGGCCACTAATGTTAGACATAAGGCTAGTAGATATGCAGGATTGGACTTCTCCACCATGGTGCTCCTAGGCCCTTCCCTAGATAGGATGGCCATGGGTCAGTTTACTTCCCAGAGAATCATAAGCTGCCATTAGAACCATTCTCCTCCATGTCCCTTTACTATCAGAAGTGCTGCAAGTGGGAACAGGGGCCAGGCACTGAAACGAGTTTCCCTACAGAGGTGAGGTTATCCTACCATCCTCTGTCTTTCACTTGTTGGTGAAGATACTTATTTACATTCATAGCCTGCATTCTTCCAAGGAACTCGGGGCAGCATCCTTGGTTCTGCCCCCGTGAGGTAGGTCAGTCTGAGAGGCAGGGATTGTCCCCAGATGGCTTAGTGAGCTTCATGATGCAGCAAAGGCTTGAACCTGGATCTTCCAAGTCCCAGTCCAATGCCCTAACCACTACCCCACACTCTTTCCACACTGATTTTATTTCAGGAAGCATTTTCCTAATGTGGATTCTTATATGTTTTGACTGCTCATTTTAGTGCTCTCTTCTTGGTTTTTATTTTATTATTCCTAGTTATTATTTTATTGTGAGCCATGCAAGTACAAGAAAGGACATAGGTAACAATGTTGTTGTTAGTTGCAAAATCGTGTCCGACCCATTGTGACCCCATGGACAACACTCCTCCAGGCCTTCCTGTCCTCCACCATCCCTCGGAGTCCACTCAAGCTCATGCCGACTGTCCCAGTGACTCCATCCAGCCATCTCATCCTCTGCCGTCCCCTCCTTCTTTTGCCATCCATTGTTCCCAGCATTAGGCTCTTCTCCAGGGAGTCCTTCCTTCTCATTATGCAGCCAAAGTATTTGAGTTTCATCTTCAGCATCTGGTCTTCTAAAGAGCAGTCAGGGTTGATCTCCTCTAGGACTGACCGGTTTGATCGCCTTGCGGTCCAAGGGACTCGCAGGAGTCTCCTCCAGCACCACAATTCAAAGGCCTCAATCCTTTGGCTCTCAGCCTTCCTTATGGTTCAGCTTTCACAGCCATACATTGCAACTGGGAAAACAATAACCTTGACTATACGCACTTTTGTTGTCAGGGTGATGTCTCTGCTTTTTAGTATGCTGTCTAAATCTGCCATAGCTTTCCTCCCCAGGAGCAAGAGTCTTTTAATTTCTTGGCTGCAGTCCCTGTCTACGGTGATCTTGGAGCCCAGGAAAATAAAATCTGTCACTACCTCCATTTCTTCCCCATCTATTTGTCAGGAAGAAAGGTAACAATAAATCAACATAATAAATCATCTTGGTTATGTAAGACCTGAAAAAGGGCTTTAGCTTCAGTGACTTGGGGCCTTCAGGAATCTTGGCTATGATGAGGGATAGCGTCCATCATGAAAGCTATGGCAGCCACCAAGGGGTTCCTTGAGGCTTGCCGCATGCCCTGACTTTAATATTCCTTTAGGTCTTGCATCAGCAGGTTTATCATGCACAATTTGCCCTTGGCAGAATACATTGTGCATGTTTCTGCCTTTTGCCCCAAAGCTGAACCTTTTCTTCTGACTTCCACTTGTTGGTATTTCCTCCAAGCTACGGACACAAAGATCTTACTATTTGGACAAATTTGAAGAACAATATACAATGCCAGTGCTTGTTTTTATCTTTATTTCCTCTCTAGAACTTAACCAGCTCTTTGATTAGGATTATTTGTGTAGTTTTCATTCCTGTGGCAATTGCAGAACTGTGTTTCCTTTTCAAAAATTGCAGGAAAGATGGAAAGGGTGGACCTATTTTGTTCTCCGTGTTGTGACATTTAGAGATTTTAATGTTCTCCATTTCCCTTTTTTTTTTAAAGAAAAGTTAGATTTTGTTAAACCTGTTCTCCAGAGTGATTTTAAAGCCCCGTACTCAGATGCATAATTATCATCTGCAGTGCTTAGGATGTTTAGTTTAGACTTAAGCTTTCCCACAGCTCTAGTGGCTTTATCCTCGTCTTGTACTTCCCGGTAGCCAAGCTCTGTGAGTACCAAATAGAATAATGGGCAAAAGGTTGACAAATGAACAAACACATCTTCATTTTGATACAATAAAGCCAAACCACTTGTACATATAACATTTTGAGAATATCTTTAAGTGACTTCTGTGGCTACAAAAGGCAGAAAATAGAGATACTTAAAGAATCCTCCTTTAGCACTACAGAGTCTTTAAATTCAAAAAGCTGTTCAAACACTGCATGCAAAACAAGTGCATAATTTGGCACATGCTTTGCACGCACATGTGATTTTAAAAGCTGTGGGTATTAAAAATAAAGTAGGGACATGATCCAGAGCTACCTCCTCTGTGCAGGTCACATAGCTGGACTCTTTGCTGTACAAGCAACCAAGCATGAGAAGGTGGCCAGCAGTAGAAGAAGGAGACAGAGAAGGGGAGATTCCAGAGAAGGAAATGAACCCACACTCCCCATTTCTACTTCATTCCACTGCCAGTTATCACAGAGTTCATGTCCACTCAGCTCCTTCTGCTTGACATCACTACTGATTTTGCCCAGAGAAGATGCATGACTCACACCCTGAGTAGCCAACCCAGAAGAGGAGACACTGACCAGATCACATAGGCCAGGCACACCTGAAGCAAACATGCTGGATATTGGCCCAGGCTTCGTGTCATACCTGGGCATCATCCATGCACACCCCACAAGGTGTTTTGAGATGTTTTGAGTTTTTATCATGTAATGATTTTACTTGCTGCATGGATACCAGAGCTGATGTCACTCAGGCATTAAGAGAACGTTTGCTTCTGTTCGTGATGTTGTAGAATTCAGAGGTGCCAAGGGAGACGTTGGGCACACGAACAAGAATGACTATACCATGCAAGCAGGCTGTCAGTTACATCAGCAACCTAGGCCTGTTGTTCTTTCTTTAAAACAAAGGGCATTGTTCTTTTTAATTGAAAGGGAGTGTTCTCTTATTCAGACACAGGATCTATTGAGAACATATTTTTAACTTTAATTGCAACTTCAGATCCTCTGCCATTGTGTCCTTAAAGTTATTTCCTTATGCTTAAGTACAGTACGTTCCAAAATCATTTGTTTTGCTTTTAGATAATTCAAGTCATTATTCACCGCAGCCAGCAATCATGGGAAAAAACACTAAAAATAAGCCACTGGTGTAGAAAAGGTATGTGCATGTGTACATTTTAGAGACGTGTGGCAAAAGTTATGGTACCCTTTGCATATAGATTATTTTCTTCAGGGCAAAAATGGGCGTTCGTATCTTGCATTATAAGAAATGTACCAGCAAAGGTGATGGTAGGGATGGCCTGTTAGGGGTGGAGCGCCAAATCTTTCACGTGAAGCCTCAGATCCCTGGGAGATCTTCTGCCCCGCCACCCTTGCTCTTCATGGGCACTTGCTGAAATAAAGCTGTAAGGCCCCTGATCATCTCTGTTGCACCCAGTCCCCTGGCATGAGTGGCGGGGGGGGGGGGGGGTGGCCTCATGTGTTTCCCCTCCTGCTGTTCCCACATGGAATCTCTCTGCCCATTGGTTTTTTGCCCTCCTCCCATAGGCTGATGGGAGTTCCACTCCAAGACATTGCTGAACCTTCCTGTTGCCTGTTCCTGCTCTAACATCTCACTACTCTACCACTGGTTTTCTAGACAAGAAGAAATCTCTAGGCAAATCCTTGGAAGAAAATCGCCTCCACCTCCTGCCTTCTAGACCAGTGCTTTGCAACCACCAGTCGGTGGACCAGGGCTGGTCCGCAGGAGATTTCTTGCTGGTCCGTGAGGGCTGATCCTGCTTGCCACAGACCAGCATGGGGGCTGGCTGTGCGCCACTGCTTCTTCCTTGGTTGGCACCACATTTGCATAAGGGGGGTAGGGAGGGGAGACACGGCTTGGTGGGAGCCAGTTGGGAGCCATGCTGGGCCAATTTCAGTATTTTGCTCTTCTGTTGGCATGTTTTGTTGCTCGGTTTATGTTTGTTTTGGAGAATTTTCTTTCTTTTTTTTGTTCTTGTGTATGGAAACTGATACATAGAAATACTGTATTATGTGTGTGATGCTTTTTGTTTCTGCCTCAGCAGTCCCCGAGGTGCTTTCCCTGTCTTTGCCTATCCCCAGCTGTGGAAAGGTTGAAAACCACTGTTCCAGACAACCAGTGAAGAAAGTTTCCCATTCCAGCATTCAGATTCCTTTCCCATGGGAGAGGCAATTAACCTCCAGATGCCCCAGTCCTATAGCTCTCAAATGGAAGGCAGCCTGCAAATATTTGCAGAAGGGTTTATTGTAATCTGATTGTCCTAAGCCCAGCCTGATTCCCTCTGTCTCCATCTTGCCAGCAGCCTCCATATGCGTGTGCTAATGCAGGATACCTAGCAGAATTCTGCTGCATTTCCCTGCAACAATGCCGGGTCACCACTTTACACTGAATGCTGTCAAAGAAGCAGAACACGCATGCAAACCTCAGCCTGCCTCATGGCATTGCAGCAGTTCTGACCAACAGCCTGAAACCTCTTCTAACCTTCCCCTGTCCTACCAGCGAGGAGTGCATGCCGTGACATCAGAGAAGCTTAGCCCAGAGGGACCAGGACTTCCTGCTCTTTCAACCTCCTTCCACCATCCATCTGTTCTGACAGCACCATGCTTCTCCACCCATCCTTCTCTTATTGAAAGCAACATCTGCTCCGTTTGCAAAGAAGATTAAAGTTAACGTTAAAGGAACTTTTCTTCCTTTACGTCAATCATTTTTTATTTCAATGTCTTTTATTTCATGCTCTGTTTATATCTTGCAATTCTGTTTTTATCCAAGTGTGACAGTATAAAAACTAAATAAAGTGAATAAATTCTGTTTAACATTTGTATTCTAATGACTTTCTAGAGCATCTGTTACCCTACTGTCTCAACAACTCCTAGGATCCCAAAAGCTATTATGCATTTTCCCATCAGAGCTCAACCACTGTATTTAAGATTTGGTAATTAGTCTCCAATGCCATACGTGTTTGAAATATCACAGTTCATTTCCCAGTGTGTGGAAGGCGAGGGAAGATTGGACATTGCCTGGTGCAACTGCAGTTTTACATCTAATATATACTTCCTTCAGCAGGCAAAACAATACATCTTCTCCCCCACCCCATTTCTATCTTAGTTTTCTGGGCTTCAGATCTCTTTCTCCCAACCTGGAATACAAATTGCATGGGGAATTCACAGTTGCAATACTGGTAATGAAAACTGAATTTTTGGAGTAGAAATAATTTTAATTGCATTTGCCCTTTTCTCTAGAGAATCATGTACTGTTATTGTTGGGTTTGGGGTGTGCGCGCATGTGTGTGTGTGTGTGTGTGTGTGTGTGTGTGTGTGAGAGAGAGAGAGAGAGAGAGAGAGAGAGAGAGAGAGAGAGAGAGAGAGAATCTTAATTTTTGTAGCATGCCATGATGTTTGGCTATCTTGTTCAATCTCAAATTATTTTTCTTTTAATACTGAGTAATCAATTAAAAATCTATACAGAATTTCATCAGAATGTGACAATGCACAGCTATCTCCTGTGACATTAGGTCCTGCTGTATTAAACACCTCCTCGCTTCTTTCTCAAGATGCGTAGGTATGTAAGTCCCCAGCTTGAGTGACCACCTCATGAATACAACAAAACTTTCTCCCATGAAAGCCTAGGTCATGCTAGCTTTGCTTCACTTTATGCACATGATGGTTACACAGTATCTCTAGGTTATGAAAGAGAAGCCAAGAGCAATACTTCCAGGAGACTCTCTCACTAGTCTGGTCTCCTAGCAGGATTACCCAAAGAAGAATGGTCAAGCTGAGAAACCAGACTAAGATGTTTCAGGAGGAATTGTCACATAAACAGAAGAGAATGTCTACCTGGAATGGAGAGGGTGGCAAAGAAATGCCTGAAGGGCAGATACTGGGTAGCAACAGTAGTTGAAAAGATCTTTCACAGACAGTGGTAGTAATGCTTAAGCTAGCTCTGGTTAGAACTGTGTAGGAGATCATGATAAAACACTTCTGAATATTCTTCCCTTGTAAACCCTGTGATGAAAGAAACCAAAATGGGACAGTTCCTGAAGAATACCAAGATTGCAGCCAGCATCAAAGGTCTACCAAGACTCACCGTCCAGCAGGGGCCCACTGACTCTTCACCGTGGCAATTGTTTTCCTGCTTCATCTTCTGGTCCAGACAACGATGGTAGTGAGAAGGAGGAACAGAAGACACCGCCGCTTACTTGCTCACTGCCTGTCAAGCTAGCCAGTGGTGGCAATGATGAAGAAGAGGAGGATGAGGAGGAATAGCAGTAGACACCATGACAGTGAAAAGTTCAACTCACTGAGGGAAGCCCATTGAGGGTGAGCAGGCCATCATATTCAAGAACCTCCAGAGAGAACTGGCAAGCCTCCACTGGAAAGAGACAGTTATGTGAAATGGAACTCAGTTTATGCACACAAGGCAATTTGGATGGCTATTCAGCAATATAAATGGCAGGTTTGGTGGGAGGGGAGGGTGATCTGAATCCGGGCTGCAGAAAGACAGGAAAGGAAAAGTTCTCCCTATTCACCCACCCTACTAGGTACCAAGCTGGACTGGGCCCCTGTGCTCATGCCAAAGTAAAAAAAAAAGCAGTTGCTAGCCAAGTGCCTTTATGTGTCTTCTTGGGAACAATCTGCCCCTGAATGCAGTTAGGGCTTCCCTGTTTAAGTCTGCCGTAAGATCAGGCTGTAGGGGTACTTGTGGCAGCCATGCACTAACCTATATTGTTCAGTATTTTCTACACAGAAATGGGGAACATGTCCCCTTCCCAAGGCACATGTACCCTTGGAGGTTGTACCCTTTGCTGGCTTGGGATGATGGGGGGTGTCCAGGTGTAACTGGAGACACGTAGGCTTCTCAGCCTGGCTTTATGTTGCCTGCTGACTGTCTGCAACTCTTCAGGGTTTCGGGCCCTTTCACAGGTTGTCTGGAGATGCAGGGAATTGAACCGGGACGTTTTGCTTGCACACTGTGTGCTCCAAGCAGAACGCCATGACTCCTACTTCTGAAGAGAGCACAGGGCTGTTTGTGCTAGTACTTTCTTTCTTTTCTATGGGTGTGCTAAACCTATTTTATAACAATGAAATATTATTAGAACAAGCCAACCTGGTCCCATTGTATAGGAGGAAAGGGGGGTTAAAAGGGGAAGTATATATAAATGAAGAGATTGCAAAAGAAGAAAGAAAGAGAGAGAGAGAGAATGAGAGAGAAAAGAAAAAAAGAAAAGAAAAGGAGGGTAATTTAAAGATGCAAACTGGAAACATCACTGGGAAAAATGAACAAAGTGACAATTGAAAACACTGCTTAAATTGTATCAAAGTCTCACAATCACAGATGACTTAACTTTAGGAAAAGCAAATCAGTATTCTTAAAATTGACTGACCTCTCTTTAATTGTGCATTAAACTCCTGACAAGGTGACCCTAGTAGAAATAGAATACACAATTATTTTTCATTTTTTCTTAATTAAAGTAAAATGACAATCCATTTATATTTCAAGATTTCACCCCCTCCAACTCCCCATTAACTATTATAGGGGGGAATTGCTTCAGTGAATGGGCCATTTATGTCCTTGAACAGATCTTCTGTTCAGTCAGAATGTAATTTGTCCCGAGGTGCTTCGAGAGTTCGATTAATTCAGGGCCCTGGGCAGGGAAGAGCACAGAACCCCATTAGCAGGACCGGCACTGATGAGCTGCGCGCTGGGTTACCTGAAACAGGAGCCTCTGCAAGAGCTTTAACGTGGTTATCCTGATGTAATTAAGATGGGAGCAGATGCACGCTTTTACCCTCCTAGAATATCGAGCAATCACCTCGAGCATCACAGGTGACAGGGTACTTCTCATGAGGCATTCTTGCAAGGACATGGTGGGGTCCTGAAAAACAGCCAGCCCTCATGGAGCTTTGCTTATCCCTGTGTGCACTAGTGACGAGGCACATTTATGTATTTGAAACTTTTCTATACCATCCCTTCACAGGCATCTCAGGATGGCTTGCAACAGATTAATAAGATAGAATAAAAATAGGAATACGAGTAGCAGTTGCACAGCATCCGACGTTAAATATAAAACCACCAATTACAACAGGTTAACGATTAAAATATTGGGAGAATAAAAAGGGTTTTGCCTGATGCTGAAAGGAAAGAAGTGCCAGGCGAGCCTCTCCGGGAAGTGTGTTCCACAGTCAGGGTGCCGCTGCAGAGAAGGCCCTCCTCTGGGTAGTCACCCTCCTGGTCTCTTTCAAGGATGGCTCCCAGAGGAGGGCCTCTGGCTCAAATATCAAGGCGCAGGAGGGCACATGGGCAGAGGGTGCTGTCACACTCACATCCTGCTTCAGGAACAGTGTTCTGGATGGAATGTTCCCTTGGTCTGATGCTTCTTACAAGCTTACGTGTTGCTTGATGGTAGAACTAGCTTGCTAAATGGCACTTGAGGGCTGGTGGCTATAGGTGAGTCATTGATATTTTCATATTGTGCCCTACCTGCCTGCCTGAAGGGAGTGTAAAATGAGGGGATGCCAAGGAATTCCTCCCATTCAAGGAATCTTTGAGGGAAGTTGCAAAGGCTTGTCCCTTTCTGCACCGTCATGGCATCCAATGGATTCCATGATTCTCTCATTTCCATTCTATATCTTTCAACATCTCTCTCTTCCATTCTATATCTCTTCTATAGCTCTCAAATATCTATATTTCCATTCTCTGGGTGGTGCAGAACATGATAAAAATAATTTCAAAACTGCAACCTGCCAGGGTTTCAAACAGCTTGAAGCAGTTAGAAACAATTCACAACCGAAGTCCCAGCACATGTCAGAAGGAGCTGTGATTAGGCAAGGCTCTTCCCCTTCCTTCCATGAACATGTCAGATACCAAAGGCCAAAAAACACATCATTTCAAAGCTGTATCTGGCAGCTATGTGATTAGTATTAGTAGTATTCTAGATCTGTGACAGGATGCTAGCATGAGGGGTAGGGGACTTTTAAGAGTCACACTGTGGACTTCATACCTACCCTGCAGAAAAAGAAAAAATCTCTGCAGTCACATTCCAGTGGTGCATGAGGTCAAGGGAAAAAGAGGAGGAACCAAAGTAGAAAAAATAGCAATAAGTTTTAAAGTTTTTATTTTGTTTATTGATTGATTGATCGATTTATATCCTGCCTTTTTCCTCAAAGGGCTCAAGGCAGCTTACATCATTCTCCTCCTCCATCTTACCCCCACAACAACAGCCCTGTGAGGTAGGTTGGGCTGAGAGTCTTTGGCTGGCCCAAAGTCACCCGTGGCTGAGCGGGGACTAGAACCCAGATCCTCTGAGTCCCAGCCCCAGGCTCTTAACCGCTACACCACATTGGCTCTTACTCGTAGCAACTAAGCATCCGGAGAGGCATTTCAGCCATTTGGAATGGACAGGAACTGCAGAGAAATCAGTGCAAAATTCAAGAAACCCTCGAATTATCAATATTTTGGACCAGAGGAAGGGACTTTACCATCTGGAAAACACTTGAGGGTGAGAAAGGGATGCCAGGCAGGAATTAATTTCCTGCTTTGAAAAGGAAAAGCTGCATAAAACAGTTGGTATCCTTGGAAATACTAGCTTTGGGCAGCACACACACACACACACACACACACACACACACACAGTTAATGTGCTGCCCTTGTCAGGACTGGACACATGTGCAGTGTGCTAGAATTTCCATCTGCCAATCCCCACAGGCTACAAGAGACAAGATGGTGCATATGGGGGAAGCAGCAGTTTCTCCGACAGAACATTATGGAAATAGTTGGCAGGCTTTGTGGAAGCCAGAGAGACTGACATTCCTAATGGACTTAGGGAGAAAAAATCAGTGCAATGCCAGTCTGGATTTGTTTTGTTGAGCTGCGAGAAGCACATTGGCCTTGTGAGGAAATCATTGGTCTGTTTGATTTCTGTTTAGCCAGTTCCCTAAGGACAATTGCGAAGGGTGGGGTAGATTTCCTCGATAAGGCTAGTCAGACACTGTGGCAAGCTCTGTAATTTCTGGCATGCTTGAATTGGAGAGGGACATTACTTCATTGATGGAGCAGGTGCTTATTTTACAGTGCTTGCTTTAAAAAAGCAGCAGCAACGACAAAACAGGCAGACACAAATTTCATCTAATCAAGTCTTCCTCACTATGGTGAGATGTACTGCATTTCTGTTTCAGTTATAATTATCTCTGTTTCTAGATAAATTATCATGTTTTCAGCTGTGGGGCAGTATAGAAATGACATAAATGATAACACAATAATTTCTATTTCTAAATCATGATGATTTCTTAATTTGTGCTTATACCTATAAATTAGCATAGGTACATTAATACAAATCTATGCCCTCTTTTCTCTGCTTTTTTGGTGATATATTTCCTCTTTTCTAGCCATTCACAAGTGGTCATCCTTCTTTAGAGAGAGACGGCCAATTAGACGAGAAAGTGCTGGACAAGATGGACCAATGGTTGAGCTGAGCATAAGGCAGGTTTTTAGCTTATAGGCTTTATATGTTATATATAGACAGTTTTACAGGGGCTCAGGCACAGGGGAAGTGGAACTTCACCCAGACCCAGAAATCCATGGCTAACAACCTATCAGTATTGTGAAAAGAGAGGCTCAATTGCAGGTCATGCTTAAGAACATTTATGGAATGTAATATCCCTGTTGTCATGGTTGGTCTTCTCCCCAGGCAGATCGGGATAGCCTGGCCAAAAAACCTTTAAAGCTGATCAGCTAGGCTGGCTTTGTGTATCCCAGACATCAATTACAAAGAAAATAAGCCAAATTATAAGACTGACTATTAGGGAAATGCAGCTTAATGATATGAATTTGGTTCCAAATGGTGTACCTCTCCTCCCATACAAACCAAAAAGAGCTAACTCCACCTTCGAAGTGGATCGTGCTGTTTGGCCAATTGCTTGGACTGTCTGATACTTCTCAGTTGTTCCACCCTCTTTACCTGACACTGTATGATCAAGCTAAAAATGTTAGGACCACCTGCTGACATGTCAGTTTTGCACTATACTTTCCTACAGAACTTAAAACCACCTGGTTCTTAGCAACTGCCCGGCTTAACTCTGAGACCACTGCCCTTGGAAATTCAGCTGCTAATTCTCATCCCTCCTCTTCTTCTCAATCAAAATCTTGTAACCCTCTCTTATAGGAGTAGACCCAATCCCAACAGTTTCATCTATATTATTTATTTGTTACATTTCTATACTGCCCAATAGCTGAAGCTGTCTGGGCAGTTCACAACATATATTATACATCAGCCTTCCCCAGACTGGTAGCCTTCAGAGGCATTTGGACCACAACTCCCAGAATTCCCTTCCAATGGGGCCATTGACTGGGAATTCTTGATGTTGCAGTCCAAATATGTCTGGAAGTCACAAGATTGAGGAAAGCTGTTATAGACCCATTGCCCAGATTAGAGGTGCAACAAATCTCTGCAGAATCCATCTCTCTAGTGTTTGCAGACTTCTTGTGCTCAGCTCTGAGCTGAGCCTAGAGGCAACCTGCTTTCACTTCATGTGCTGCACAAACATTACATGAAATAGGAATGCTGCTTGTGCAGAATTAATACAGGGCTCAATTCCTGGAGAGCATTTCACGAATGCTGCCTACACTTGTCATGAATTGACACTCATGGGCACAACAAAGTGGATCGGGGTCCAGAGAGCTGACCATAGGGAATCCAACAGATTCCCACCACCAAAGCAGAGTCATCACATGGAATCCCAGGCCCAGATTTTGGGAGATGAACTGCAGCCAAATCAGAACCAGACCAGAACAAGCAGCATTCTGAACAAGTCATTTCTAACTTAGGGCATTCTCTAGAGCAGAGTGTGTATGCGTATGCTATTAGGGCATTATATGTTCTCTCAAGAACTACCAATCACAGAGTCCCTCGCAGACAGACAAGCAGGAGAAACAGCTGGTGGGCGGGACAATGTACTCTGAGTGCGAATTTGTATTGGGCTTCCCCAAATGATGCTTGGGCTCCGCTATTACAAATGGATCTTATTGATCAAGTTGGGTGAGAATCATGCTCTGGTTTAAAGGCTGAATTTTCTGGCTTCTGCTTTGCAAATAGATCGAGCTGCACAAATCAGGTGCCCAGCACAGATTTTGAAGGCCACGGTGCAAGACAGCCTCAGTGCATTTCTTCCTCAGTGAGTTTACCTTCTCAACAGTGTTGCCACCAGTTATGATCTCTCCTCCTCCTCCGCCCCATCACCATCACTGCTACCACCTGCTTACTTGGGAGGCAGGCAGGAAGGAAGCCATGCAGGCATGTCTGCTTCCCATCACCAGCACCATGTTTGGGTCAGGAGTCTCAGTGGTGAGAAGGAAGAGCCAGTCCAGGAGATTTTTCTCAGTGCATCTTTGTTGGATGTTGGTCTCTGGCAGGCGTCTGACCATGCCTACCTTGACACCAGGCTTGCAGAAGACTTCACCTTGGCTCCTTGCAACAGCTTGTTGTTTTCCTAAATTGTGATGATTGTCTTCTTGTGGCAGTCCCGTATTTTGGGTCTTCTCTATTCCTGTCAGTTCATAGTTTGAAATTACTTTTTATGCTATAATCTTATGTGACCTTACCTGAGAGCAAGGTAATTGAGCTCAATGAGGCTCACTTTAGAGTAGACAGGCATAGAATTATGCTGTTAGCAGACCTAATGATAACAATTCCAGTACAATGACATTGATAAGTTACTTCATTTTATTTGCTTTCCCTATATTTCATTGTTGAAACAAAGAGAAGGGTTTATTGTCATAGTGACAGATAGCCCTTGAAATACCCACCTGGCCAATGTTTAGGAGCTCAAGCCATTCTCTTAACCAAATTTATAGGGCCACTTCTGAAATCTTGCTGGTAGTTTTCTCTTGCTTGCATCTTCAAGTCATAAAAATTAGTGACCCAGATTTATTTTACAGCCTTCCATATGGAAGAACAACACCTACCTATGTACTAACAGGTTTTTTTTTTAAAAAAAAGGCATGCCAGCAAGCAGCATTAATCCTATAGATTTAAAATGCCTATCAATGCTTTAAATAGCAGTTCATTGAGGCTTATCACAGTGCGTCTTTTACCTGAACATAGTTTGCATGCCAACATCAAAGTGCAATAAAAGTGAAGCATCTCTGCCTTTCCCAGCCTGGCTGAAGAGATGGGACTTCCAATCCAAACACATCCGGAAAAAACTAGCTCAGAGAAGGCCAAACTACTTGCTATATTTTACACTGGCTGTAAAGGACTTTTCTTCTGTACTGCCCATTCTGTCTGTGCAGTTGAGTGAAATCAGCTCCTGACTTGGGTGTGTTCTCCACACTTACCAAAATATTCTAGAGTTTTGGTTTCTTAGTGAAATATTTACCCATTTTTTCCACACAAAGTATCTAAGGCAACTAACAATTAAAACGTATCAAAACTGTGTAACAGCTAGCTAGCTTGCTAGCTTGCTTGCTTGCTTACTTGCTTTGCTTAAACTGCTTATGTACTGCTTAACACATGATCTCTAAGCAGTTTGCATAAGAAATACATAAGATACAATATAAAGCCAATGCAGAAACAACTGAAAATAATAAAAACAGAGCAGTTGAATTATACATCAGGGAAAGCTTTAATAAGAGGGGCATCTTCAAGAAATGTGTAAAAGTTGCCACAGCTTCTGCCTTTCAAATAACACATGGAAAAATATTTCAAGGGGTGGGTGCCACCACCAAGAAGTCCTGCTTATGAGCCATTGGTTGATGTCACTGCCTTGGTTGTGGGATGACCAACAAGATATCCTTGGGATTGATTTGTACACAGGGGAAAACTGTTCACTGCACATCTTGGTTGTTAAGGACAATGAATGGCAATAGCTACACCTTGGATATGGCTTGGTAGCTCATGGGCAGCTAGTAGCGTTCTTTTAATACAGGAGTGACCTATGCATGGCCAGGTGCTCCACTGAGCCTCTTGGCTGCTACTTTTAATAAATAAATAAATAAATAAAATACTTTCAAACCACATGAAAGACAGGCTCACACAGTGCATAAAAAGCAACCTAATTCTGGTGGATTGCAGCATAATAAATATCCATAAAACTAAACTAAAATACTCTGCACCAGTGATGCAAAGGAATAAAAAAAGGAACCACTGAAAAATTGTTCAAACAGGAGTTCCAGGAGAATCTCATTGACAAAAGCCATGCAGGAGTTTACACCACTTATCTAAATGTATGCCGTGATGGGGGCAAGCCTTGTTGTTCAGCAGAGTGTTTCCAATCTTTAGGTCACTGCAGTAAATCTTAACTATTTAATTTTAATTAAAACATTTCTGTGCCATCCTTTGCAACAAGCCTCAGGACGGCTTACAAAAGATAAAAATAGGAATAGAAAATGCAATTAAAACATTCAATAATAGCACAGCATAAACAACAGTTCATAACTAAAGAAAAAAGGAAAGAAAGAAAGGAGAAAAGAAAATGTGACTGTGTAAGAGGATGATGATGATGGATATTAATTATTAGTATGGTGGTTAAATAAAATGTCCAGTCCCTCATGCCCACTTGCTGAACTATAAATGGCAGAGGAATACATGTCCTATGGGTACATGCGCCTGCCGATGTGAAGGCTATTACTCCTTGTTCCTTCTAGCAGCATGGAATGCTAGTGGAAAGCCTTTGCAAACCTTCCTACATAGGAGCGTCTTTAGGAGAGTCTGCACACTAGGGGTAATTGTGGGCAGCCCTTGCATGTATGTCCCTACACATGTATAGGTGTAGCCCTCACTGGTGAAGGTGAATGATGAGGTTACTGATGTGTCCTCTACCACTGTTCACTCCTACCTCTGGTTCTAATCTAATACTATGATATATTCTGTGCACAGAGTGAACCAATACGATCCTGGCAAACAGATGAGGAAGAAATGGAGGTAGAGACAGATTTTATTTTCCTGGGCTCCAAAATCACCGCAGACAGGGACTGCAGCCAAGAAATTAAAAGACGCTTGCTCCTGGGGAGGAAAGCTATGGCAAATCTAGTTGTTGTTGTTGTAAGTCGTGAAGTCGTGTCCAACCCACTGCAACTCCATGGACAACATTCCTCCAGGCCTTCCTGTCCTACATCATCCGCAGGAGTCCACTCAAGCTCACATTGACTGCGTCCGTGACCCCATCCAGCCACCTCATCTTCTGCCGTCCCCTTCTTCTTTTGCCATCTTTTGTTCCCAGCATTAGACTCTTCTACAGGAAGTCCTTCCTTCTCCTTAGGTGGCCAAAGTATTTGAGTTTCATCTCCAGTATCTGGCCTTTTAAAGAGCAGCCAGGGTTGATCTCCTCTAGGACTGACCGGTTTGATCACCTTGCTGTCCAAGAGACTTGCAGGAGTCTTCTCCAGCACCACAATTCAAAGACCTCAATTCTTCCATGCTTTTTAGTCTGCTGTCTTTCTAGACAGCAGACTAAAAGGCAGAGACATCACCCTGCCGACAAAAGTGCGTATAGTCAAGGCTATGGTTTTCCCAGCTGCAATGTGTGGCTGTGAAAGTTGGAGCATAAAGAAGGCTGAGCACTGAAAAACTGAGGACTTTGAATTATAAACTGTATAAATATACAGTTAAAATCAATTGACATTAAAATATTGATCAAATAAAAAGGTCTTGACCTGGTGCCAAAAAGCATATAATGATGGTGCCAGGCGGACCTCTCTAGGGAGTGCATTCCATAGTCGGGGCACCACCGCAGAGAAGGAACATAATTTCTTTGCATTACAAAATTGCTTTTCTCCCCGCACATAAAGCAAACCATTTACTGCAAGAACTCACGCATCACGTGGCTTGACTGGGAAGGTGGTGCAGTGTTCTTGTGGTTGCTGAACTCTTCTGCATCTCCTTTCTGGGGATTGGAATGCACATTGGATGCCTAACGTTGGGCCATAGTTTTGTTTTCTGTATTCATTTGCATCGTCTTGTTAGGATTTGGACATGTGAAGGCTCTGCAGTGTGATAGTTCTGGTGATACCCTCACTCCTCTGGGTGCTTTATGCTTTCCCAGTGTTTTCAGAGCCACTTTCACTTTTCAGAATGAATGTGTGCATTTATTTGAATGTTTCGAATGAATGATGTTTGTGTTGAAAGAATGATGCCATATGCTCCAATCCTCCTATTTCAGCCAGCTGTCTGGGATCCATATTCTAACCCAAAGGTCCCCCAGCATTAAAGGTGCTCACCCCATGCCCCAAGTTTATTGCTGAGGCTTACTGCCAAAATTCATCGGTTCCTTACCAAATTTTGGCAGCATGAACATACCAAAATTAATTTTAAAACAAGGTGTATGCTTTGTCCTGCTCCTTTGAAAAACACCTAGCCTGATGGTTCTGAAGAACTTGAAATCTTCCACAATGTTTTGTGCCTCCCTGGTTGTCCCCAATAAAGGAATTTCCAACTGTGATTTTTGGTGATTTTCCCCATGGGGCTATATGTCTACCTTTCCCTTTAGTTTTCCAGAATGCATGCAAAATGGATTTTATACATATCCACCCACACGGATACTGACTGAGCTTGTGGCGGTTCATTCCTCAAGTGATCTCTGTCTAAGCATTTGCAGGTGATTCACTCAAGCCTGCCCATTTCAAGAGCATCAGACAAAGCCAGTATATATTCTCCTGTCAAGCATCCTCTCCAGGCTGATGTATAACAGCCACTTCTTCCACCAAGGTTACTTCAAAGGTGTCTGCTCTGATTTCAAATTGAGCTCATCTCCCTTCAAGCTGGAGGCGAGGAAATCAATAGGCAACTTACACTGAATATCGCAGGGTAAGTGAGCACTGTAAACACCCGGCTTGTTCTGCCTGTACGTTCTTGTATGGTTAGGCTCTTACACTGCCAGACAGATGACACTTATCTTTGTCCTACAACAACTGTCTTGTTGTCCTCCAGACATGTTAGATTGCAACTCCCAGCATGCAAGCCCCACCCAGAGATTGAGGGATACCAAGCTCTAGAACACTGTTCCTCAACCTGGTTACCTCCAGATGTGTTAGAATAGAATTCCAGTATATGGAAGTTTCAAGGCTGGGAAGGCTGTTCCAAAGTTTCCTGCACTACAGAGCTATCCATGTAGCTTGGACATGTTACTGTTCAGTGGATTATGGATGCTAATGAAATGCTCCATGTCTGGGAAAAACAGGGAGGTGTGGACGACCCACAGGCAGCTGGGTAGCCCATGTGTGAGAAGAGGACTGGTGTAAATCCTTATATTCTCATGCTACAGTCTTATATTCTCTCCAGTCTGGGGTTCCCAGTGTGCTCATTTGCAAAGCAGCACCAATGGCTTAGGAGAGTACCAATGACATCTTCCATTCTGATTCCCTAACATTGTGGAGATCATTATCTTACGCATTTTGTGCATCTATTCTCATGTTGCTCTTCCTCAGTTCTGCTTTACTTATAAATATAAAGCCTGGATTTAAAGCAACCTTTGTCCCAGGGGTTCCCAAATTAGTGTCCCTGCACTAATTTCTAGATAAGACCTATACACCTCCATCTTCCAAGTTCTCTAAGGTCCAGTCAGCATGATCAATGGTCAGAGATGATGGAAGCTGGAGTTCAACAACATCTGGCAACCCCAGGTTGGGAACCAGTTCACTCCTCTAAGCTAGAGTTTCTCTAACTGTATATGCCAAGTGTCATGCATGACTGTGTGCTGAACAATCCCATGCAGCAAATGTGAGACGGAAACAGGGAAAACTACTATCCACTTGTATGAAATCCTTGTGTGTATCTGGAGCCCATTGGCCTATATATTATATTATATTATATTATATTTAATATTGTATTGCATTTATATATTTTATTTATTTATTTATTTATTTATTAAAACATTTTTATGCCTCCCCATTCGCCGAAGCCTCGGGGCAGCTTACAACAATAAATAAAAGTAATTTTTAATTGTAATTAAATTGTAAATATAAACATTAAAAATCCAAAAATACAATATAAAATTGTATTATACTACCTCTTTATCAGCAAGGGAACCAAAGTAGCTCTCATTTTTCATTTTTTAATTAAAATATCTTAACGAAACAAGAGAGAGGACAAAAATGTATCAACATAAATTTAAATATATCCATTTTAATGGATGCACATGAAATGTGGTTTACACGGTCCCCCTCCTGTCCCTCTGATCCTCACAATAACCCTGTGAAGCCGGCAAGGGCAAGAGTTGGTGGTGTCCCTCTTCCAAGCATGTGACTGGTGGTGATGGCCACCAATTTCGATGGCTTTACAGGGCGAATGGGTCTATTCATGGAGGAAAAGGCCATCAGTGCTTCCTCACCTTGCTGGCTATGCGCTACCCCCTTTACCAGAGGAGGAAGGGCTGCATGCACCCTGGGCAGCACAGCTGCAGGAGATCTTGCAACCATCCTGTTTGGGGGATCCTGTGGGCTTGTTGCCATGTGTTTGGAGTGCTGGACTAGATGGGCCTTTGTTCTGATCCAGCAAAGTTTTTCTTAAGCTCTTACGTGCTGTTTTCTTTGTGCCGCACATGCTGTGGAACAAGACAGCCAGTTGCACAATTGGGGTTTTGCAAGCATTCCCAGACACCCCCTCAGCTTGGCTTGGCTCCCAAGCCAGGGAAAAGTCCAATGAACAGAAGAGAGATGGATTCTGGGAAGGATCATTACAACCCTAACCCTTCATGGATCCTATTTGCCTACCTCCACTCTGCCGTTATCACCAAGGGCATTGGCTCCTAGCCTTCTTTATCATCCTTGATACCCTTTGCATACTGGCCAAGCAGAGGTCCAGTCTGCTGCTGCTGCTTCACTCTATTACAATTGTCCGAGCCAGAGCAAGGAGCCAGTGAAGAAGTAAGATGCAGTTGTGAAAGCAAGACCTGCAGGGGGCCCTTTGCCTGGGGACTCCTACTGGAGTGCACTTCCAGCCCTGGCATTTACTAAGATTCTCCAATATTGTTCAAAATATAACGTACATATATTAAATAGCAGCATTCTGTTAAATGAACTACCTGGCCAAAAGGTTTTCAGCAAATTTCTCTTGTTATCAGTGGCTTCATTAAGAAATATGATGCCATTGGTGTTTCCATCAAAGAAGCAAGACACCTCGATTTCATTTTGTGCTATTATCAGGATTTTTTTAAGCAAGCCATTTTGGTTAACCATGATGTCCTTGGCATTTTTGACCAAACATGCTACTGTATTTTATTTCCACAGCAATACGTTTGCTTTCTGCTAGCGTTCGCTCATGTCTAATCAAGCAAGAAGTTAACCTTGAATGCAAACACACACACAAAATCTATAAACTAAAAGCTTGAACTAATTTGATTCCCCCTCTTGAAGGTCATGGAATTTAAATAGAAGGGAGCAATACCGCCAGCAAAATAATAAAAAAGTATCTTTTCCATTATTCTACTTACAAGTCCTAAATCTTTGACAAAAGACAGTTTATACATTAACTCAGTATAGCTAACTGCTTTATACATGTATCTATATATCTATATCTGTATACTCACATACTTATATTTAAATGCCTAGAAAAGGAACCAGGAAAAAGCTTTGGTGTCCTGGCCAACAACCACATTTAACACAACCTGATTAAGTCTTCTCTTGCACTTTCATGTTTGGAGCTCCTGGCACTAAGATCCAGCACCTTCGGTTCTGCGTGAGCAGCTGGCCATGTGGCAGGTTTCCAAACTGTTGCCTGAAGCATCATCCAAGGCAGTGCTCCCACAGTGTCCAAAAAAAGGACACATGAAGACCCCAGTTGGCATAATATTTGCCTATGTAAACGTCAATATGTAGGCACAGATTGACAAATAATAATCTCTCAGCTATCTGTTGATGACGGCTAGTTAGCTGGAAACTTCAAGGCTCATGATGCTCCCTTTGTTATAGTACATTGACCTGAAGCCAGACTTGAACTGGAGACCTCTTCAGCTAGATAGAATAGATGTCTAATGGCTATTCCCTCTTCTGAGCTCTGCCCCAGCCAGATGATTCCCAGCAACCATGCCGGTTTGCCCCCAGCCCTTGTGGTGCTGCTGCCAAATGCCAGGTTGGTACGGAGTAAGTGCTCTCTCATCCATGGTTAACTGTGGATGAGGGTGCCAACCTGGCCTGCATTACTGAGACCTGGGTGGGAGCAAAGCGGGGAGCTGCCCTCTTCCAATCGTGCACTTCTGGGTGTTCAGTACTGCGCCAACATCACCTGGTGGGCCAGGGAGGCGTGGTGGCCATCATCCATAGGGATTTTCTCCCCCATATGAAGCTCCCTGTCCACTCAAGCACAGGTCTTGAGCATTTGTACCTTGTGCGAGGCAATCGATTAGGGATTAGGGATTCTGCTAGTGTACACCTTACTACCCAGCAGGCAACCTGCCTGAGCTGATGGAGGTCATCTTGGGCTTGGTGTTGAGGACTCCCAGGATGATGGTCCTGAGGGATCTCAATATCCATGCCAAGGCAGCCTTGTCTGGGGCAGCTCAGGACTTCATGGCTGCCCTGACAACTATGGGACTGTCACTAGCCCAGTGCATATAAAAGGTCACACTCCGGACCTGGTCTTCTCAACTGGGCAGGAAGATGGTGATCTGTTAGGAGGGGGGTTGTCATCAGCCCCTTTGTCATGGTCAGATCACTTCCTCCCAAGGTTTGGACTGTAGGCGCTCTTTTCCCTTTGTAGTGGGGGGACTCATTAGGTTTGTCCACCCCCAGGGTCTAATGAATGCAGAAGGTTTCCAGAGGGCTCTGGGCGAGTTTCCTGCTGGCATGATTGGCATTCCTATCAAAGTCCAGGTCACCCTGAGGAATTTGGAGATGACCCAGGTGGTTGACACGATCACTTCCAGGCACTCGCTACCATGTCCCCAAGTCCTTGGTATCCACCAGAGCTGTGAGAAGTGAAGCAAGAGGGAAGACAGCTAAAGCTCAGGTGGAAGAAAACTTAGAATGAGTTTGATTGAACACAGCTTAGCACCCGTTATTGGGCCTATTCCACAGTGGTGAAGGTGACAAAGTGGTCCTTCTTTGCCACCTCCATTGCATCTTCAGAATGTCATCCAGCAGAGATCTTCTTATGGTTCAGGGCCTTTCACACTCTGGCCCAAGATACCACTGAACCCTCAGAGACCTACTGTGACAAGTTTGTGCCACACTTTGGGGATAAAGTCTCTCAGATGCATGTTGAGTTGGACACCAAAGTTACCCCAATGCCATTGGCAGAGGTGCCCAGTGCACCATCTGGTCCCATCTTACTGGAGTTTCACCTATTGAAACCCAAGGATGGGGACAAGGTACTGGGTCATTTCTGTGCACTCCTTGTTCGCTCGACTCTTGCCCATCTTGGCTAATTGAGAGATCAAAGGAGGGGACGTGCCCCTGGATCCAGGAGATGGTGAATGCCTCCTTGAGAGAGGGAGTGGTGCCTGCCTTCTAAAGACAGTGGTAGTTACACCACTTCTCAAAAAGCCACATGTGAATCCAGATGACATAAAAAATTATTGAGCAATAGCCAATTCCCATCCTGGGCAAAGTGCTCAAGCAAGTTGTGGTTGGACAGCTCCAAGCATTCTCTGAGAAAATGGATTATCTAGATCCATTTCAATCAGGCTTTAGGCCTAGGTTTGGCATGGAAACTGCCTTGGTCAGCCTGTGGGACGACCTTTGCCAGGAGAGAGACAGGGCAAATGTGACCCTTTTGATTCTCCTGGACCTCTTGGTGGCTTTTGATACCATTGACCATTGTATCCTTCTGAAGATGTTGGCTGGACTGAGAGTTGGGGCACCACTTTGTGGTGGCTCTGTTCCTACCTGGATGACCATCTCCAGATGGTGGAGCTGGGGGACTGACGCTCTGCCCCATGGCATTTTTGTCATGGAGTCCCACAGGGCTCCATTCTGTCTCCTATGCTATTTAACATCTACATGAAACTGCTGCGAAGTGTCATCCAGAGGTTGGGCTGAGGCATCACCATTACGCTCAGTTCTCCCTCTCATTTTCATCCAATCTAGGTGAGGCAGTGACTGTTCTGAATCAGCGCCTTGACTCAGTAATGGACTGGATGAGGGCCAGTAAACTGAAGCTCAGCCCAGACTAGGCAGAGGTACAGGTGGTCCACAAAGAAGCCCAAGGCGAGGTATCTCAGGGGGATCCTTGGCCAGTTCCCCGGGGAACTGAGAGTGCTTGAGAACAGAGGGGGCAGTTTTACTCTCCATAGTAACAGCTGGCAGCAAAGGGCACTGCTGCACCAGGCTTTGTGCCCTCAGATGGGGGTGTTTGCGGGCGCCAGGTCCTCACACATGGTCATCTGGGGAGTCCTAGCAGGTCAGACTGGGGGCCCTAGGAGGCAGCATTTGGCTCAGGGGCCTGAACTGAAATAAACTGCCCAGAAAATTGTGGCTATAGGGAGGAATAGGAATGAAATAAATAATAATTGTATTTATTTATTTATTTATTAAACCATTTCTATGCCGCCCCATTCGCCGAAGCCTCGGGGCGGCTCACAACATGAATACAAAAATAACAATACAAAAATAACAGTATAAAATAATAACTTTCCCAGTGCCAAATCAAGGTAATGCAGAGGCTAATCCTGCATCATTCCCCATTGCAGTCTATCAGGCTCTTTAGCTTACCGAGTTAATCTGCACCCACAAGTAGAGAAGGAGTGAGTGTGTATCAGGGTGCGTTAATTTTATCTCAAGAAGCATCTGCAACGTTCATTTTGGCATATGCTCCGTGTGTGTGGCAGATGGGTTTGTGTGCTCAGTGCGAGGATTTTATTACCCACGCCAATGGATCATCTGCGCTTAATGATACTAAACTTTTGACTTTGGTATTTTGGAGGCAGTAAATTTCACAGGTTAATTATTCTTTTTCCCTAACATTGGATGGCATTAATTTTTGAAATATTCTAAGGGAAAAGCCATTCCTCTAAGTCTGTGCCAGAAGTGGCTGACCTGCAGCATGAGAGGTAGCTTGCAAAGCAATTTTATATGTCACTTTCCAGAGCATGCTGTAAAATCTAGGCAATGCTCATCATTCAGGATGGATAAATGAGACAGATCTTAAGAGGTGCATCGAATCAGTCTGGGGTGGACTTGACCCTTGTAGCTAAGTCAGTTGCTAGTGTACAGTAACATTTCATTTTAGCTACAATATTTTTCATAGACAGCACAATGAACATAATACTGTAGTGAGTTCCAAAAATGTACTGACCAAAAAGACAAAAAGTCCCAGCCCTCAAGGAGCTTACAACTGGAATTTTGTAGTGACTAAAGCTGGAATGTCAGGTAAGATTAATTATGGGAAATGCTGAAAGGAGTATGGATCTATGTGACCTATTATTAATTCCAACTATACGTTTCTCTCCACTTCTCATTTTTCAAATTGTAATCTCAGTTTACTCCAAGCTTTCACTTTTATTCACATAAGAGCAGGGCTTTTCTTGTCATAGAACGCACCGGAACGGCGTTCCGGCACCTTTTTTCCCAATGGATTTTTCGCAGTGATTTTGAACCGCCTGTCGGCATAGCAGGTCAGCAGCAAACATCATTCACACAGTGCCTGTGGGCTGCTTTTGTGTCCCCGCAGCCCAGCTTGGGACACTGCTTCGGCTTGGGATTGGCGTGTGTGGTCGCGCGCTGAGTGCTTACTGCCAGCCGCGATGTGAGTTCTGGCACTTTTTTTTTTTTTAACCAAAAAAGCACTGCATAAGAGTATGCATAAAAATTCAAACCCATCTTCTCATGTCTTCTCATGCATGCATCTTTGTATGTAATTTTGCCCAATATGCACCCATTTTGCAAGCAGATATTCCAAAGCAATGTTAAATGTTATTTTATCATCTCTTTCCCGTCTATGTGCACTTTCCCTAGTATATGCATTGTTATCTGCATTTTTTAGTAGGGGATATCACTGAAGTTGGAAAGATAACTAAATTTTGGTTTGCCCATTAGCTCAAAACAGTGAAATTAGGTCAGCCTCCAGAGGACTCCAGACCCTTCCATTCCACCTTCCATGTCAAAAGAGCATACTTGATTGGGCTCTTTAATTCCCAATTAAGCCTCTGAGGAGTCCCCCCCCCCCCAGTTTTCCAGTCCTGATGAAAACCTTGGGGTTCCCTTGTGGTGGTCCTCAGCTGATACATCCCTTTTGCATTTGGATAGGACCATTTTGGTCCCGTCAGGACCAGCATTCAGAAAACTGAGAGTCATAGCAGTGTGACATAGCAGTGAGAGTGTTGGCCTGGGACTTGGGAGATCCAGGTTCTAGTCCCCATTTGGCCTGGAAGCTCGCAGGGTGATTGTGGACCAGCCACTGACTTAGCCTATCCTACCTCACAGGGTTGCTTTGAAGATAAATCAGACAGCAGAAGGGGGATTATGAAAGCTGTCTTGGTGGGATATAAATATAGGATTGTATCACTTATTCGCCCTGCTATTAACAGAAACCAAAAGTAGACAGTTATTTAGAGCCTGAAGATTTTTTAAAATGGCTTTCAAGTTTATTATATGCAGTGGAACACCCACATGGTCTGTGGCAGAAATAAATTGAAATGGTGTGACAGATTGCTATTCAAAGCTAAAATGAAGTAATCTGCCAACATGGAAGGGGGGAAAATGCTTGGATAATTTTTTATTAAAATCTGCCTGCAAGCTTTCAGAGCTGGGGGCCCTTTCTGATTACATTTTTAGACTGGCCATCTGGACTTCCCCAGGAGATACTTTTTCAGACTGTTTGAGAGAATATATTCTGTCTCCTTCTCATCTCTTTTCACTCTTTGCCCTTCAAAATTGGGAACCTCAGCTGCAAAATGTGGTATCAGAGGGAGGTCATGCAGGGTGGATGCTCTTACAGGGGGGCTGAAGGAGAACAGGCTGTGAGTTAATGAAATAGTTTGTTTCATATTTCCCCATTTCTGTACTGCCCAATAGGCGAAGCTTTCTGAACAGTTCACAAAAGAAGACAGACGCATAAAACAGAATAGCATAATAAAAAATAATATAAAATGCATTAAAAATTTAAATGGGATAGAACTAAAGTTAAATGAACAAAAACAAAGTAAAAACCAGCAGCAACATACTATGCCCACCTAAAGCTGAAAAATAGGCAGAACTTGGGGATGATGGGCATTCAGAGAGAGGAAAGAGGGCCAAGGAACTCCTGCAAAAGTCTTAGACACTGATTTTGGCCATCTTTTGCTCTGGTGTGCAAGGCACAGAGGCTGAGCTGCACCAGATTCCATTTCAAGCTCATTCTACTTGACTCATACCAGACTGCAACCTTTCTTTTTGTTATACTTTCACGTGAAAATCCATGTGCATTTTCCCATATGTATGTCTCAATGGTTGTGCATCTTCAAAAGGTGCACATTCTGCTCTGATTGATTAAACTGTAGTTGTGTGTATTTTTAGAAGTGCACAAGTTTAATATGTATTTTCAAATGTACACATGCTGTGGAATACATTGGATTTTAATTTGGTCTGCGAATAACTCTGCATGCTTGGAAATGGACCAGCTTTGACCACAGATTGTGTCCAAGTCTATGTTGAGTCCAGAATACACTTGGCAAGATTGACCAACAGGCCAACTTGGCTTGAGACCACTTTATACCCTGCATTGTGCCTCTGTGTTTTTCCTTTATCATATCAAGGCTAATAACCTCTTCCTCTTCCTCTGCTTTCCTGGGTGTGGGATCAGACTGAGAAAACAGCAGAGGGGAAAATAGTTAAATTCCTCCTCCAGCACGGCTGCTCTGATTGAAACGGGAACCTTCGATAACTGCTGTAAAGTCTGTTTTTTTAAGTCAGAAGTTGCAATCAAAAATAATGAGAATATTAGGAACCATTCTACATGTTAAAAGAGGATCAAACTCCACTTGGTGAGCAATCTTCTGGGCTATGAGATCAAAATTCCACACACTCTGAGGTCAAGAGGCACCCAGTCACTCAGTGCTATACCAGGCTGTGGGTGGCTGAGTGGAAGAATGTCAGTGACTTTTTTTCAACCTCTCCATCTTCCCTAAAAGTATTTTTCATTAGTCAGGCCCCTGCCCTTCATTCTTTCTGCTCAGGGAGGGATGGGGGCTAAAAGCTGCTGGATTCGGTACATCTATGGCTTCTAACTGCACCACTCTGCAGCTTGCTCCTTCTCTTCCTGAGGCTGGGATGCTGACCTCAGTAGTGGGATCTGGAGGAACCTGGTGAGGTCACATTTCTTCCAGGCTTGGAGCTTCACCTCCAACCTTGGAGGGGGAGAATGATTGCATTCAATGTTCCTTCAGACACTGTCTAAGGGTCACAGGAATATCCTCATTCTGTTAGACCTGTTTAATCTGTCTGCCTTTTTCCTTTTAAGATAGCAGTTCTGGCCACTGCATCTGTACCACCTCCTGATGAAAAACCCTTTTGAAGCTGCTCTTGCTTCCTGTGGCAAAGGGTAAATTCTGGTAGCTGTTGAGAACAGGTTTCTCCTTCCCTCTTCTTCTTTGTAGCAGACTCAGATGAAATTTAGAATCACAGTCCTTTTATTAAAGCTTAATGGGCTACAAAACAGTATACATCAAAGTAACATTCTCTTTGAGATGTGGGAAGCAGCATCTGGCCATCCAGAGTTGAATCCAAACTGAAACTTTCCCTCCCTCCTTCCCTTTCTTTAAAGCTTCTGGCTTCAACTTCAGGATGGCTCTTGTGGTTGTTTGAGAGCTGGATGATAGGACCACTGGACACTTCATAACCGGTCCACTCACTTTACCAGTCTCCTGATTGGGTCAAGGAACCCATCACCTCCTCTTCCTGCTCTAAAAGGAGAAATTGTTCTCGCGCTCTGGCTGAGTATCTTCATTAGGTTACTTTGAAACTGCCAGGTCCTCTAGCCACTTCTATCCTCCAGCTTCCTTCTCAGAATTGGACAAAAATATCTGAGCAGACTGTAATGTGTAAGAATTGGGCTCCATCTCTACAGTAGGGGTTAAGAATACAACATAGATGGGTTAACCCCATCCAGCAAGCCATGGCCCTGACAGGGCCTTCCCATTGCTACTAGAAACAAACTACCACCAAGAACTAAATTCAATCAAACATTTTAGAGTAACACGTAGTTTGGCATAGAAGTTTCAATAGCCTGGTTTTATTTACTTAGCATGCCAGTTGCTACTTGACATATAGATGGGGGTACATTTGCTTCACCCATGGGGCTACATTCCCTCATCAACCACAACAGAATGCCAGAAAATATTAGGATAAGCAACAAGAATATATGTTAATTTATGGGATGGTGTGTCTGCTGTACATGGATTTGTAAGTAATATAGACTGTCATGCTTGAGACTCTGTTGTGCTTCTAATTTTAAATATTCAATTACTTATGGGTACATCTATTTGGGCTGTCAATGAATTAAAAGATTTTCCATAGATGGAGTCTGGCTTCCATGCAGTTACTTATTCTATTACATTTACTTGGATATTGTAAAGCATCTGTTTCCTGAAAGTAGAATGTGTGTATATGCATTTCATGAAAGAAGTTTGCTTGCTGTGAAACACCTGCTCCATTTCCGCAATTGTTCAAGTAGCCATAAAGGGGGTGGGGCAAAAGAGGAGGAAAGCTATGGCAAATCTAGACAGCATACTGAAAAGCAGAGACATCACCCTGCCGACAAAAGTGTGTATAGTCAAGGCTATGGTTTTCCCAGTAGCAATGTATGGCTGTGAAAGCTGGACCATAAGGAAGGCTGAGCACCAAAGGATTGAGGCCTTTGAATTGTGGTGCTGGAGGAGACTCCTGCGAGTTCCTTGGACCGCAAGGCAGTCAAACCAGTCAGTCCCTGACTGCTCTTTAGAAGGCCAGATACTGAAGATGAAACTCAAATACTTTGGCCACCTAATGAGAAGGAAGGACTCCCTGGAGGAGACCCTAATGCTGGGAGCAATAGATGGCAAAAGAAGGAGGGGACGGCAGAGGATGAGGTGGCTGGATGGGGTCACTGAAGCAGTCGGCGTGAGCTTGAGTGGACTCCGAGGGATGGTGGAGGACAGGAAGGCCTGGAGGAATGTTGTTCATGGGGTTGTGATGGGTCGGACATGACTTTGCGACTAACAACAACAACAACAAAAGCTGACATGGTTAGTTTTGAAGGTCTCCACTACTTGAAGAGCTGTCTGTTCCAACGGTGGTTTAAAGAACTGCAAGAAGGGATGGGTACAGAACCTGAAGCTGCCCATGAACAGTGAGCAAAGTGAGAAAGGGCCCATGCAGGTCACCTGGACACAGCCTTCCCCACTAGAGTGCCATGAAAGCATTTCTCTTTAAACGATTTCTAAATTTGTATTCATACACAGATATTTGCATATGCAATTTAATGCAAATCTGTGTCCTCTTTTGTCCTCTCTTTTGGTGATGGATTTCTCTGTTTCTGGCAATGTATAAGTAGTCGCCTTATGGGCAATGTAACAGCAATACTAAGGCACAGCCGATGTTAATGAAAAAATTCTTTAATATGAAAAAGGGGACATCAAGGGGATCCAGAATTGTGTAGAAAACATGTCTTCCACAAAGGTTTGAGTTTTTACATGGTTTTCCTCCATTTCATATCTTTTCATTGTTCTTCTCTCCAGCTGCTTTGGAACCATTTTGAATAAAGTAGTTTTAAAAAGACACATTTCAATACAAGAAAAAACAGCAAGAACAGTAACGCACAAAGATACAGTAACTGATGCATGGTAGAAAGGAACCAGAGTCAGTATGTCTTTATAATGGATCATAGTTTAAAATCCAATCACACACCACTAGCAAAAATGCTCCACTGTAAGTAGATCTGACCAGAATGATAGATACCTCTCATGAAAACATTCATCTAGTGGTTCATTATTTACAAAGGAATGGATTTGTAAAGTCATGGGCACCAATCTTCTATGAAAGAGCTTTGGCACAGTTCATTTATTTCTAAAGAAGGTTTTTCTTCTCTCACTGGCTACCTGATCCAGCCAGTCAGGGATTACGCAGCCAGCCTGATGTTCTCATGGCACCACATGCCCAATCAGATTTAAGCTGCAGTTCTGTACACCTCTTAGCTGGTAGTGAGCTCAGCTGAAGTCAGTAGTGCATTCAAGGGATTATGATGCAGCCAGAGCAATGTGGTGGTCAGACTGTTGGGCTGGGACTAGGGAGATCTGAGATCTAGGCCCCACTTGGCCATGAAGCTCATTGGCTGGCAGACTCTCAGCCTAGCCTACCTTGCAGGGTTGTTGTGAGGATAAAATGAATATAAAGACGAGATGAAGGCATGATATAAATGTAGTAATAAATATAAATAAATGTAACTCCAAAGCCAAATCACAGTTTCTGCCAAATGGGAGACCAAGGAGCAAGCGTCTTTTAATTTCTTGGCTGCAGTCACCATCTGCGGTGATCTTAAACTAGGGTGATGAGTTTGGCCTGAGTTCAACCCATGTTAGGCAGAGTTTAATTTGCTTAGTGCATCCAAGAGATCACAGGACTACGGGTGGTCCAGCCTATGTAGGATGCAAGTCTGGGCCAGTGAACACAAAGCAGGAAAGGAAGGGAATATCCTATCTAGAATGGTTTCATCTTTTTTTAGTTCTCAAGATCACTTCCTTCCAACCAGTTTGATCACCTACTCTACTTTCTGGTGCATCATAAGGTGCCATAAGAAACTTTGGATCTTCCTCAGCTTGCTTAATTTTTTGTCGATTAAGACCTAGTTGCTCTGTACTGTGACATGCTTCTTGTATCCTTGTGGCAAAATGAATCACAGCCTCTGTTATGTAAGATCAATACTGGGGCTGATTTAACTCACAACAAATACTGTGACCTGGAAGAAATGAAGTATGAAGAAAGGACAATGAAACTTCCTTGTGCCATGAAACTCCTGGCAAGATCCTGATGGGAACAAACCATTCAACACATGGTCTAGTTCTGTGGGCAGCAATGCTCATGGGAGCCAAGACCGTCTTGTTTTTATTGATCTTACATGACCTGCCTTGGGAGCTTTCCTGGCCACATGTGGAGCAAAGATGCTCTCAAAAATCTTCTTAATAATCTCTGTATAGAGCTTATGTAAGAGGTTATGTAAAGTCAAAAAGGCCTTGCCAAGCTGGACCCCAATTTCAAGTAACACCTCATTTCACAGTTCATAGTTCTCCTGGTCTCTTTGTCTTCTCAAACTATCACATGCTGTTTCCTGGGCACCCATGTCTGCTCCTTCCTCTTTGCAGGATGAGTCCCATATTCCCCGGAGTCTAATGGATTATCTTATTATATATGCTCAAGAGGCTCATTGACAAATTGTTAGCTTCCGTGATGAAACATAGTCGAACTTAGATTGTTAGCAAAGGGTCACAAGGATGGTGGCTGGATTGCAGGGGATGCCATATGAGGTGACACAGAGGGAGCTGGTTTTTTTCAACCTGGAGAAGAAGAGAATCTGAAGGGATCTGTTGGTGACATATAGGTATGTGAGGGGGTGTCACACATAGGTGGGTAAAGGCCTGTTTTCCTCTGCTGAGAAGGGCAGGATACGTTCCAACGGCGCAAAGCTCAAGGAACCAAGGTTCAATTTGGATGCCAGGAAGTACTTCCTGGCAGTTAGGACCCCGAGGGTGTGGAATGGGCTTCCATGGGAGATGGTTGAAGCCCCATTGGTGAGGGTGTTCAAGGACTGGCTGGATATTCACGTGGTAGCCATATCATGAGCAGAGGCAGCTGGAGCCAGAGGATCAGGCTAGATGGCCTGGGAAGCCCCTTCTGACTCATTCTTTTTCTATGTAACTACCCTCCAACTGATCATCAGCCAGCAGCAGTCATGATATTTATATTATTTCTAATTGAGTTGAAGAAAGTTTTGACCTGATGCTGAAAGGACAGCAAAGTTGGCCCCAGGAGGACCTCAATGGGGAACTTGTCACACAACTGAGGGACTGCTACTGAGAAGGCCCTCCATCTTGTTGCAAACAATCATCTTTCCCTTGGAGGTTTCAGTCAGAGGCAGGCACTAGATCTTGATTTTAATGTCCAGATAGACTGTGGCTGGTAGAGGCTTTCTGTCAAGAATTTAGGGCTTTACAGTTTGAAACCAGTATCTTGAATTTAGTATTATAAAGGACAGGTTCATGCTGAAAGGAACTTAGAATCTGAAGTTAGATGTCCAAGAGCCAAGAAGAGGAGGAAATACCACTAGTTATCCTCTGGGCTGTTCAGTTGAAGGCAAAGTCTTCTGGTATCTCCCCTTCTTCAACCATCCTTTTTTATTTCTTCCTACACTCTCTGCTTCACAACTCCTTCCACCTGTCAGTTTTGATCAGGCCAAGGGATAAAAGTTTATGTCATTGGCATTGTGAAATTATTTGTGTACTCAGATGACATCAATACAAACAATGAATAGAGTGATGCAAATCTTGAGCTTGTGGAAGCCCACCTTGAGGTTTGTGTCAACCTGAATCTTTATCAGATTAGAAAGGGGTTTGTTTTTTTGTTTTTTTGTTATTTTGGTAAAAACCTGTGAGCTCCGTAGTTGAAAGGTAAGCATTCTTATCCCATTGAGTAATATGCATTTGTTCATGTACATGTGAGAATGTATGCATTCTGTTTGATGTATTTTTGTGGGGGAGAAGAGAGACCACAAAACACATTGCAAGCTGAGAAACACACAGACTTTGACCGCAGACTACATCTGAGTTTATATTCTGTCCAGAATGAGCAAACTGAGTAAAATCCTAATCAAAAGGGAACTGAAATGAATTTCTATGCATCCCTAGCAGGGAATTCCTGACTAAAGAAGCAGAATACACTGGCAAGTTCCACCTCACCAGTGCAGGTTTATTGGACTCTAAAGAAGGCTATAGACAAACTGGGATGAGTCTACAGAGAAAAGGGTCTGGCAATCAAGTCCTATGATTCTGGTTGGCAACTTGTGGTCCTCTAAATTTTTTGGCCTGCAATCCTTCTTCTTAAATAGTTAGGGCTGATGGGACATGCAGGTCAAAACCACTGCCCGCCCCATGGAAAGGTTGGAGGAGTTATCTATATTTAGCCTGGAGGAGATAATTTAGAAGACAGTATGAGAGCCTTCCTCAAATATCTGAAGGACTGCCCCATAGCTGATAGCACAAACTTGTTCTTCACTGCTCCAGAAAGAAAGACTCCAATCAATGGGCTCAATTATAACAAAGGGGATTTGGCTAAACATTAGGTAGAACAATGAGAAGGCACAAGCTGCTGTACAGTAAAACAGGCTTCCATCATCAACAGAAGCATTTAATCAGCTTGGATGGCTATATGTCAGGAATTCTGTAGCAATATATAGGATGGTCATCTATTAGGAATACTTTAGCAGCAGGTAGGATGGTTATGCCTCGGGGATTTGTAGTGGCAGATTCCCTGCACTAGTCCACAACCTGTGTGTGCACAGCTACTGCTTGCATCTTCAATTTGTATGCGTGCGGGGCTGTGACGATATTCCACTGAAGTGCTCTGGAAGGACCTTGGCACCGCAGCCCTGTTGAGCCACTTCATGCGTGTTCACTGTACTGGTGTTTGGCCTCTGAATGCTGAATAGCATCACGGTTCTGTTTCCGACAGGTGGAAAATCTTGTTTTCTGACATCTCTGGTGTGACTTGTTATCTGAATTCACCATGTGTGTCTCATTTTGTCTGTCTGAAAAAGCACTTTAAAAATAAATGGTGTCTAATGGCTTAGATGACCCGCAGGCCATTTAGAAAGATGAGGTTATACTGTGTGTCATGAAGATGATTACCATCACAGTTGGCACTAATTAGCACCTTTGGTCCAAGCTCCAAAACTCTACTCCCACTTCAGATTTATTGCATCTAGATTTTTATCTTGCTCAATTCCACAAACATGGAGCAAAGAGAAAAACTGTTTAAACAAACCATTGTTTAATTTCTAAAACAAAAGACAGTGCAATGGAAGCTTGCATAACAGGCACATGTGTAAGGTGCAATCCTATGGAAGCATGGGAAGAAACAAAGTCCTACACCTGCAGGCAGGCACCAGCCAGCTATGGGGGATGATGGGTGTTGTAGGACCTTTTTTCTGCCCAAATATGTATAGGATGCCTCCGCAAGAAGATATGATGTTTCAGGTCCTGTGTATTGTGCCCTGCTACATTTTTCAGCAATAGTGCTTTATGGCAGAATGCCTCAGGCCGGCACCAGTAAATTCAAGCAACTTTAGAGCATTTTCTTTTAATAATATATATGGGGCCTTCAGAAGGAATGGGAGTTTTTGCATCGTCTCAGGAACTCAAGAGTCTTTTCAGGAAGTACCTTATATTAATATGGAGGCCAAGCAGCATTTTCAGCAAATACCTTGCGATCCACTGGGTCTAGCAAGTGACTCTTCCCCTTCATGTTTTACAGAACAAGACCCCGGGCTGGTCCATGGGTAACTGGAGTGAGCTGGGAGCCAGGATTCTAGGCTGCTGAGCTTTCAAAACCTGGAGGCAGGACTGGAGAACAAACAAAGAATCAAGACAACAGATGAGGGCTGGGAAAGAACGTTGTTCACTTTGTATTTTGATACAAAGGAAGCGAATTTGCATTTGCCAAATCAAAATCAAAACCAGAGTACAGCTGTCCTTCAATATTTGCACTTATCAGAACTTGTGCTGTAATTCCCTGAACAAAACTGTGCTTCGAAATGTGTAGGTAGGAGGGGAAAATGCACACAGAAGTACATGTTGTAGTGAAAGAATACTGTTAAACATTGAAACTGCCTGTGAGAAATATGTATATTAGACAAAGGGCATACAAAAATGCATATACCAGGAAAGATGTGGATCATGCACTCACAGACACACAGACACAGACACAGACACAGACACACACACACACTGATATGGAAATAGAACAAAACAAATGAAAGGGTAGAAAAACAAGAAACGGAGAGAACCTGGAATTGATGTATTTGCTCATTTCTACTAGGGAGGAAGACTAGAAACATGCCAGAGCTGAAGTAGGTTTTTATTGCTGAAGCAAGGCTCAGCTATGACTGGTGTAGCAACTGGTGAATTGTTCCTCTGCTAGGCCCAAGGGAAAACATACTCAAAGAAAATGCATGTTCTGGGGGTTGAGGAATATTCAAACAGTGAGTCCTTTGATTGGTGAATATGGTGAATAAGGCCTGCCTGGCTGCATCCCAAGGATGCTGTCAAGGGTGGCTTCACTGCCCAAAACAGCCTCAAGAGGAGCCATTTCTGTCTGGATTTTCATTTCAGAGCAGGTTCCTCCCCGCTGCTGGTCCTCCTCACCAGAAGGAATGGTCACCAGAAGGCATTCCACACTGGGAGCCAGGTTTTTCAGGGCAGCGGTGCCATCCGCCCCTCTCAGAATTCCATGTTCCCTCTGAGCTTAGCTGCAATCTGGGGTAGGAGGTGACTTTTTTCAACAGAAATATACTGTTCCTCATTGCGATTAGGACTGGGACAGCCCTGGTGGAATCTGTCCCTCAAGTATTCGCAGACTTCTTCTGCTGGCCTGGTATGGCAAAGTGAGCACTGGCACAACACAGCTTGTGCAACTGGCGATATTCTTCCCCATCAGGCGCAGGAGCCCAAATGTGGCTGCATATGGAATGGAAGAGGGATGCTGCTGCTTACACAGTGAATGGGGCTTGATTCCTGGCAAGGCTCCTGCAAACACTGGGTGGGCTTGCCAGGAACTCAGATTCTGGGCTGCTGCACACTGAACTGGAGTCCAAGCAGCTGAGACCAGGGAATCTGATGGATCCCACCTCCAAGTCTATTCTTCACGCATCCCTAGTTGCAATGCCAAACCTATTAAGGGGGTGGTCTTGAATGGGCTATTAAGACCCATTAGCTTCACAAAGAATTGCTCCTGGTGGGAAGGAAAGCGGCCAGAATGGTTTTGTATATTTGCAATTGCCACAAAAGGTAAAAGGAGGAATAGCAAGCAACAACAGAAAGCACATAATGGCCAGCAGTATCTTATAGCTGCCAGACAGTGGCTAGATGGCCATAGGATTTTTCAAAGGCTCAGTTACAAGACTGGAAGATCACTGACTTCACAGGTGGGGATCTGCACCCAAAGCAGCCTTCCCACCCTCTGCAGCCACTCCAGAAAGAACTGTGCAGGCTGCTTCTTCGAGAACCCAAAGCAACCACAGGGAAGGCTTTTGGGGGTGGTCTGGAGGGGAGGGGGCAGACACTACTGAGATACAAAATGTTTTGGTGACACCTCAGCTTCCTTCTCTCTTGGTCTGAAGTGCTGCACCAAGATGACCTCCTAGATGTTTTGCAGGTTTCATGAGCAGGTCACTTCCTTCCTTCTCCAGCAGTTCCAAGCAAAGTCTAAGAAGCAGAGGTCTTTTATTAGAATTTAACAGGTGACAGAAAAGTGTGACTCAAAGTAACATCCTTGAGATGTGGAAGAAGCTTCTGCCCATGTGAACAACTGAATGGAAACTGAACCTTCCTCTTCTATCCTTTCACAAAAGCTTCTGAGTGCACCATCAGGGTGGTTCCTACCACTTGTGGGTAGATGGAAGAAACACAAGACACTTGGTAATTGGTCCACTTACTTCATCTGCCATCTCCTGATCTAGTCAAAGAGTTCTGCTTCTATCAACTTACCTCTGCCCAACTGCCAGCTCTGAAAAGTGTCTCTCCTTTCCCAAGGTGAGCTGGTTGTCATGCTCTGCCTGAGACTCTCCATAAGCTTGAAACTGCCAAGTCCTCTGGCCACTTCCTTCTCCGCTGCAGATGAATCTATCTGAGTGTGATGGGCAAGAGCTGGGCCCCTTCTCCAGAATGGTAGAAGCTCAGAGGTGAGCTTGGCTTACATGTGCTTCCATTTCTGAAAATGATGCCAACAATCCTCCAAGTCTGGGAGACTTGCTGATTGTATGTACCTGTACCTGTACCTGTTCACAACATCACTCATGAGAAAGGAGTAAAAGACTTTACACTGAGGTCTCAAATATCTATGTTAATATAAGCCATTGGTATATCTCAATAAATATCTAAATCAGTATCCAGATGAAATTAACTACTGTAGCATACATGCAGTAAGAGTGGTTGGAACTTGAGACCAGTGAATGATCACTGGTGGATATTTCCACTTCCAGACTTGAAGTATCAGTTTCTTTGCAACTGCAAGAACTCTCAAAGTCCACTTTTTCTGTCCTTCTCTGAATCCCCACATTTAAACGTGATCATTGCCACATGAACACCTGCGGTGACCGCAGGTCTTTCAAGATCAAAACTTGATTATGCAGGCAACAATTACCAATTGGAAAGAAGCTGCCAGAGGGCCTGTGCAAAGCCTAGGCCTCCATCACTAGCAGAGCTAGCCGTGGGAGGTCATGAAGGTTTCCACAAGGTGCGCCTGCACTTCAAAACGAGCCACTGCACCTCCAGTCACGACTGCAGTTCAGCTGTAATGAAACCATTGGCGGTAGCAGCAGATCAGGAACAGTGGTCAGGCTGCTCTTACGTCTGCAGATGGGTGAGCCGTCTGAATCTGACCCAGGGGCAGAGCCTGCCTGTTACATGACAGATCAAACAAACAACAAAGACTGGCTCTTCACAGAATGCAACCTTTCCCTAACTGCTTTGTTAGCACTTTACCAATGGCACTGCGGCTTTCAGCGCTACGGCAAACACATTGCAACTCATTATCTGCAGATGTGTCTCACAAAGCATTGAGTAAGCTCTCCGGTCACCAAGTTCTGGGGCACAGCAGAACCTTGCTAATAGCAGCTTGCCTGGGCTTGTATGTCCAAGATGCTGCTGTGTTTTCCAATCAATAGGCATTCTGCTTATCTGATTTTGTGCCTGGTACACATCCTGATTGCAACCTATGACATACTCTACACATCAGTAAAAACTTCCTGAAGGTCAGCCTTGTCCCAGCAAAAACAGGCAGACTCAGCAAGGCCATTTGGACAGAAAAAGAATTCTCTCTCTTTCTCTCTCTCTCTCTCTCTCTCTCTCTCTCTGCTGCAGTCATTCCACAGTATCTCATTTTTCAAACCTTTTTATCCCAACTATCTCTACCCACAAAAGTGTACCACATGCAATTGATATTCTAATCTAAATTGGTTTAAAATTTCAATACTTGTTTCAAGTATCTGCCTACAACTCAGCAAAAATATTTGCATGTTGCTGTTATGTGCTATTGTCTTTGACTTATGATGGCACAGTGAACGGGCCCTCCAAAATGTCCTTTGCAGCCTCTGGTAAAATCAAAGCTGTGTCTTCCTTTATGGAATCAAGCCATGTCATAGCTGGTCTTCCGCTTCTTCTTCTGCCTTAGACGTTCCCCAGACTGATTGTCTTCTCCACAGAGTCTTGCCTTCTCATGATGTGCCCAAAGTTATGACAGCCTCAGTTTCATAATTTTTGTCTTTCAGGACAAGTTCTGGTTTGATTTAATCTAGGAAAGATTTGGCTGTATCTGTTCTGCATCTGATTGCCCTGTCCAAGGGGAAAGCAATCTTAAGTAAAATGATGCACTAAGCCCAAACTACAAGTGAGACACATTTCCATCATTTTCTCTGCAAAATCAAGAGCAGAGGAAGAACCATTAAGGGCAGAATATTTGCATCCCACCATTTATCCACTCAAGGACATTCTTCCAAAGCTGTTTTTCTTCCCAGAGAGAGAAAGGTACAAGAACCATGTATGCTTTTCCCTTGGGTAAAAAAAGAGCAATGAAGCAGCAAGAAAGAAAGGGCAACGGGGACCTTCTGCCTTCCTTGTCTTTTCAGCTCCCAGTTTCAGCCTTCTCTGGCTACTTTTCATTAAAACAAACAAACTGCAACAGAGAGCAAGAGAAAAGTCTGTAGAACTGGTTGTTCCTAAGAACTGGATCGCAGATGCATGCTTTCCACTTAATGACTATGACGTGAGTGAATGGGACATTGCAAATCTAACATCCTAGCTGAGATATTTAGTTGGTTTCACATCTCCTGAGACATAGTACTTTTTAGTGGAGTCAGTTCACACTTTCATCTCCCCAGAATCAATTGTGCAGTAATCACTCACATGAGACGTATTGATAAAATGCATCTGGCTCCTTAGATCTCCAGAGATATGTGGTTGCAATTAGGTAGTGATGAGCCAAAATGTGCTTCAAACATCACCACCTTATAGTAGAGGGGAAGTTGAGGAATTCCATCCTAAATTCATCCCTACATAAATTCATCCATTTGGTTTGCTGGTGCTAGTATACACATTTTAATTTTTTTACATGCAGTCACAAAACTCGGAGCAGGAAGCTTTGCCTTACTTCCAGTTTGACTTCAGTCATTATCACATAGCAAAATGGATATCATTTCGATTCAGTAATGGCAGAAAAAGAAAGAAAAATGAAAGTGCATTCTGAATGAAAGAGTTCACTTGGGAGCAGTCCTATGGCCTCTGGGCTACTTCCTGGAGGCCATAGGATTCTTCAGATTCCTGAATCCAAGACTGGAGGGAATCTACCCTAAAATCCCCCTTCCCTCTTGCAACCAGCATAGAAAAAGTATGTCAACTAGCTCTCCAGGGTTGGGAACTCAGCCTTAGAGAGGACTTATAGGGGACATTCCAAGGGGCAGCAAGGGGTCTGCACTTGCAGAGGTTAAGCTATTGTGTATCTAGTGCAGACTCCTTCTGTCACTCTCCAAAGTACCCCAGCTAGATGGCAAACATCAGCCATCTAGCAAAAATCTACAATAGAGGGGCAAATATCACTTTTGCTCTTCCTTCTTCTCTGCAAGGGCTACCTGTAATTGTCTAAGTGTGGAGGCTTACAGGAATTGTACCCTTAAGAAATTTTGTCTCTGCATTATTCATGTAGATAGGTTCCTGCAACAAATGTTGAAGGACAGAATACTCCTGCTCAGGGTTTCAGCCAGCCATGCCCCATTGCAGACTACTCCATTCCACCTGTCCAACAGTTAATCAACATTCTATGCCAAGGGTGCTCAGTAATCATGGGATAGTTTGGAAGGGACTCCCCTCTAAACCTTAGTTCTTTTTCCTAGTTCGTTCCTTCATTTTTCACTAAAATGTTGTTCGCTTGTTTTAACGTTATAATTCTTGGGGTGCTGCATCTCCTGCTGATACTTCCCTCCTGCGTGGATGATACCATTTCGATCCACTCTTGAAGAACGAGTTTGTATTAACATACAGCATAGGAAGTGGCCAGCAGATGGCAGTCAAGACTACAAATTTCTGCAGTCCTTTTTTCTGTCTAAGAAAACAATATGTCATGTGCTGAAGCTAGGATGCCTGTACACCCATCTGCTTAAACCCCATGATGTACAATGAACGGCCCTAACAATACACCTGGATACCTGCTTCCCTTGCTGCCTCCTCCCGATGGGTGCTTTCCTCATAGCTGGACTCCAATCTGGTCATGGAGCCCAGCTGAGGGAGATGGATGGATGTTTGGCAAAGGGGCATATAGCAGGAATAGGCAGCCCTTCAACATTGATGCTTCCCCTTCGCTCCCAGTATTAGACGCTTCCTTCTTGTTTGGTAGATTAATGAGAAAGCTCTGGCCAGTCCTCTGCTATCATGCAGGATGATTCCAGATGTTCTTAACTTGCTGCATTTATAAATGTAAAGCACCAGGGACTTGAACCAGGGCCCCTTGGATCACAGCCCTTAGCACCTTGCTCCCTGTAGTACAGCTATTTATGAATAACCCAACAAAGAGGGAATGCACCACACAAATGAGGGCAGCTGCCTACATGAACTGCACATGTGCTAATTTATGTTCAGAGATTCAAATTTAGAAATAATTATTGTAATGCAAATGTGGTATAGAAATGCTCCTCCTAGGCATGACTGTGGCTAAGTGGCCTTTGTGTTTTGCCCCATCTTCTGTCCATGTCCTGATAATGGGCAACTTATTAATTAATTTAATTTCTACCCCCTCCCCCATTAGCCAGAATGACTTTTTGGGCAGCTTCAAAGCCCAACTTTTCCCTTGGATGGTCCATTAACTGCAAAGCAGATATGAATTGAATGGCTTTGTCTGCCTTCCATAAAAGAAGGCAGAGGGCTACCCTAATTTCCTCCCTGGTATGAGTTGCTGGCCTGAGCTTTCCTTTGCTGCATCACCACTCAGAAAATGAAGAAAGGGAGGTACAAGGGGTTATCAGCCTAGACCAGCCAAAAGAGACCTGTCCAGGCTTGTATAACTTTTGCTTCAGCTCTTCAGTTTGAACAACATGGTGGTAAGAGCAGACATGTGGGCTGTGTCATTATGGACTGCTACCTTGATCAGAAGAAGAAGAGGAGGAGGAAATTAAAAAAGAGAAAATGCTCTAGTAAGCTTTATAGTTCTTGCCAGGGAAGCCTTATCCAAGAGGATCATATGAAGCAGGCAGCCTCCTTGGAGTATGGTTTCCCAGGCAAGTACCATAGAGCCCATTCCTAGAGTGGTTTCTTTTTGTCTTTGTCCTGGAAGCTTAGAGGGCACAGATTTTCTGTTCTGATGCCTTCCATCAGGTCTGGACTTTGCAGTGTGGTGACACTTCATGTTAAGTCTATTTTGTTTTTATGTTTGTTTTTGTTTTTATGACAATTTTATAGACAAAGCTTATTCAGTCTGTGACCCAACAAACATGCCTGACACTCAAACACGATGACACACTAGGTGCTCAATAGACTTTCTCTTTTCCTGATCTGCTTGTGACAGCAAAAAGAAGAGGTTGTCAAGCACCTCACAGGCCAAAATACAGGCCTGGAGAGCTGCATTTCAGTTGTAAATTGTGCAGGTCCTTTACACATGCACATAGTCCTAGAGCATGGTCTGAAAGCAAACTATTGATGCCTTGTCTTCACTGAAATGAAACAGGTCTTGCTACATCCAATGCCCATATGGGAGACCTTTGAAAATGAAATGTAACGAGACTAGCTCTAAGTTTGAAGAAAATACCTTCTAAATGTCCCCCTCTCCAACTGTGGCCTTACTTGGTGACAGTGGGTGGTCAGCAAGCTGCCATTTTAAATTTCCCATAACACTCTAGAACAACACTGCATTGTGGAAAATATGAACTGGTGGCTCTGTCCCTTAGCTGCCCAGCACAAGTGCCCCCAGTATAGTCTTCAGGGCCGGTGGACCTCACAGGGGCTCTGGGAACTAGCAGGAGGTTCTGGGCCTGATGCAAATACTATCTCTATTGGTGGATTGTCATTATAAGGAGGAATAATTATCTCTGCCCTGATCTTGCCATAGTCATGCTTTTGAAAGGTGTACATATATTCTCAGAACCTAGAGAAAGATATGCATTCAACCTCATCTCATGCTGAAAGCAATTAAGTGCAGATTGACTGCACCTACATTTTGTATGCTGGATCAAAGTGACCAGGGTGGAAATGGATAATCTGACCAAGTGGACTTTGCAGAGAAGACATTATACCTAAGGCCGCTCTCAAAAACAATCCTGAAATTCCAGACATAGGAAAATGGTTGGGAGGGGAGAGGCACAACAGATTTTATAAATATCAATAATTTCAAGTATTCTCAGATTATAAATCATCTCATCAGGTTGTTGTAAGAGGCTGGAGAATGGATGTCACGAAACACACCACATCTTAGTAGTTATAAATGGCACTCGGACCATGATTATACTGTTCAAACCAAGTCCATATTGTCATTCCATGGAAAAAGGCAGCATGCGTGAAGAGAGAGCCCATCATTTTATCATGTAAATGGCCCAACTAATCTAGGAAGTGGTCTGGGTTTGGCTGCTTTCACATGGGTTTGGAAATGTCCTTGTTATGTAAGTCTGAAATGAGATCAGATGGTCCAAGAATGGATCGTTTCCAGGATTTAACACAACTGTCTAACTCCATGGGGTGAAACAATACATTGAACAAATGCTGTTCAAAACAACAGCACTAAAACACTGGCTTCTGTGCAGTCTTAGTCCTACTAGACATGTACTAAATGAACAGGGATTAAGGTAAGCTACCCATTGCTTTGTAGTAACCTATTCCTTATTCACATTGTTGTTGCTGCTGTTGTGTTGTTGATGTTGTTAAGTTTGTATTCAGTTCTAAAGCACATTTCACAATGTGTTACAAATTCTGGTCCAATTTCAGGTCCAAATGTTGACAAAATGGTGCACATAGATAAGATATTGTGTCTAAGTATAGAATTAGTGGAAATGTTGAAAACTATTATGCGTATTCTGTTAAGAGATAGTAGGAAGAAGAAAGGAAATCTGTATGAGAATTGGCCACCATTTACTTATTTATTTTATAAAGTAGAGGTGCAACCTTGGTATAAATTCTTATAATTCACCCATGTTGATGTAAAAACCAACTACATATTAGGTAAAGGTCCAGAATGCAGTCCTAAGTCCAAAATACGTTTGTTCATGAAAATAATGTTCAAAAAGGCATGCACACAAAAATGCACGTGCATTTTCAAGCAAACGTTTCCAAGTTTTAAACTGGAATACTTCTCAGAGTAAAACTGGAAAACTTCTCAAAGTTTAGGATGAAGTTAATTTAAGACTGGAAAACGGAGAGCCACCAAAACAGAGAATTGCCCACCCCTAGTTTCCCTTCACTTCTGCAGTCTGCGTGTTCTGCTTGGCACTACTGATCCAAATGGATCATAATGAATTCTGGAGAACATGTACAGGAGGAGGTTCATTGAACCTGAAGTGCTGTTGGAGATCCCTCAAGGGTTGAAGGTTAGTGCATTGTTGCTTGATGTTATTTTGTTAAGGAGATTTCTGTCTGACTGCACTAAATATACTGGGTCCTCCTTGGGTTTTCTGAAAAAGGACAGTGCCTTCCCTCTTCCCAACTACAGATTATACAATCTAAGGGATAGTAAAAAGAAACAAAGAACACAGATGCAATGGAGGATAGTAGTTGTAGCATCAGAGGGGCTGTATATCCACTCCAGTTTTCTGCCTGAACATTTTGGTGCTGAACCCTATCTCCAGAATATCTCTTTAACATTTGGACTAAAACCCAGCGTGTGTACACCACCTCACTGGCACTGGAGCCAGCAGTGATAGATGCTACAGATGGAAGTATCCCTTCTCATTCTGCAGACCAGGCCAGGAAGAACGTAGGTTGGCATCTACAGGTATATCTCCAGTTGATTTGCAATACTTTGGCAATTCAGCTTCAGCCTTATAGATGGTGAAGGCAAAAACTTCATCCTTATAGATGGTGAAGGCAAATGTCCTATCCATCAGCCTTCACCATCTATAAGGCTGAAGTTTTCCCAGCCCTCCTGCAAACTCTTGGGAAACTTTTCTCTAGGAATCAAATGTGGGACAAATCCAATCCAAATCCAGTTGGATTGCTAACCTTAGAAACTTAGTTACGCTCTTCCTCTGTGTTTGCAGACAAATTCCATTATTATGAAATCCCAATATGCTGGATAAGTGTTGCACGCAGGACCTTTTTACTCCTTGAAGAAGTGAGTGAGTGTTACCATAGTTTCACGGGGAGAGCAAACACTGCTCCTTTATTCAAGTTGCTTTCAGTGCAGCCTGAAATCTTGCACGTACTCAGTTAAATCTAATGAAGTCTTCCCAGTCTAGTGCCCTCCAGATGTTTTTGTCTTCGACTCCCATCATCTGCAGTCAACATGGCCAGTGGTCAGGAAGTCCAGAATTTGCTTTTCAAAACATCTGGAGGACCTCAAACTGGGAAAGGCTGGGCTGCCAAACCGAGGCCGCAGTCCTCTACACTTCTATTATTATCATGTTTCATGTGCTGTATATGCTACCTTTATTCTTCTTTCAAGGAATCCAGGGTGACTTAGAAAGTTCTCTTCTTCTCCATTTAATCCCCTGACCAACAAACCTCTGAGGAAGGTTAGCGTGAGAGTCTGTGACTGGCCCAAAGTCACCCAGCTGGCTCCACGGCTGAGCGGGGACTAGAGCCTGGATCTTGCAGGTCCCAATCCAACCTTCTGACCAGTACAGCACACTGGCACACTTGGCCTGCTACGTGGAGCCCCTACATACATCATGAGGGAGCAAACTGTTTCTCTAATTGACTTAGAAAGACAAGCACAGCTCCTTTGCCTGGTGGGCGCGCTCCTTTTCATCTTGTTTTGCCCCTTCCACCGCCCAGGTTGTGCCCTTGAACTCAAGTTCTGACAAAATCCTTTCAAGTGGCTATTAGTGCTTGGAACAACCAAACAATATTGCTATGTTGGTATCCTTCTGGTTAGCATGACTGTGTCAAGTTCCTCTTTTGTCTCCCAGAAAAGCAATTGTGGAAAAAGAAAAGCTCTGGTCGGACCTTCATCTTCCCTGAGAACATTATATAATGTGACTCATAAAAGGATGAAGGGGTTGGCAGGGCCCCCCACATCTATCGGCCCTTTTTGTGTTTTGTGGACAAAGACGGCTTCCTTTTTAAAGAACATTTTACATGGTTTTCAAAACTTTTTATGGTGGAAGAAACCAGAGAAGAGTATGCCCAAGAGAAACCTCTATTAACTTTTAATAGATGAACTATGAGTGGGCAATTTAGCACGCATATAATCCATGGCCTGGTATCTTCTTTTGTAAAGGACAGTTCTCTGCTCAAAGTGTTGCTATATTTGAAGGGCTGCCCACTTCCAAGTTGAAGATTAAGAAACCTTAAGGAGGGAGTTCAGGTGCCTTGAAGTGGCCCATCAGAAGATAGCAGATGGACAGCAGGCACACGGCACATACAGCCACAGTCTTCCCCACTAAGGTGAGATGCATCAGAGTTCTGTGTAAATCACAATTCTTTCCAAATTGATCTATGCATAAAAGTGCTGGATGTAGATCAGTGTTCCCTTCTGTCCATTTTTGGGGCGATGCACATCCTCTTCTTTGGTGGTCCATCAGTGGTATTCAGAATCATTGGTGCCTTGGGTTAAATCCGTCTCCTTATGCTCCACCCTTCTGTAAAAGGGTGATATGAATAGCACCCCCAAGGAGGGCTGCTGTGAAGATGGCTGAGAAAAATGGCTGGAAAGAATACAATATATATTGGAAGGATCTAGCTGTGCACAGCTATGAGCTTGGGGTCTTTTCAGAAGAGGAACAGGGAGCATAAACTGCTGCAGACTCCTGTGCCATCAGCAGCCATGAGAGGCCACTGGATACAAGCTCTCCTGCACCAGGACTGGAGTTCTCAACACTTTCCACCCAAAGAGTTCCCAGAGGAGGTTCAGTACTGCCTTCGAATTATGGAAGGCCGGTATGGTTGGAGGAGGAAGGAAGGAGGAGGAAGGGGCTAGTGGATGCAGCTGTGTCCACCGAGGTCAGGCTGAGAGCAAGGAGGGGTGGCTCCACCAGGAGTGCTTGCTTGGTCCAGGGCCAGATTCCTCCAGATTCTCCCAACAGACTATTCCACCAGCCTAGATGATATCACAGGGCAGGGCATTGCCCCTGGAGTTCCTCCTCGTGCTCACATCATCCAGTCCCCACCACTGCCCTTTTTCCCCAGGCAGGGCCTGAGGAATGTCATCAAGAAATTCTTTATCTCCCCAGCCCCCAACAAGCCATGATGAGCAGCAGGAATTAGAACCTGACAGGGCCATGAAAGTCTTTCAGCAAAGAGATGAGATGGCTCCGTTCCCCACTTCTCCTTTTCCTTCAGCCTGATGGAATGGCCGCTGTAAGAGACAGCAGTCCAGTGGAACCCCTCCTTAAAATCCCATCAACTGTTAACACCTTGAGAGGCACTCAGGTCACCTGGCCATGGTTCCCTACCTGTCTCTTGGCTATTGCCAGTTGCATCACATGCATATGGCAGGACATTCCCCAGTCTACTTTTACACATCTGATCAGTGGAGAAGTGTCAACTCTGGTTGATTTTACCATGTTAAACAAACAAACAAAGGTTGCCTGAGTGATCCTAACGTCAATGCAACTAATGATAAGAAAGCAACTACAATAAGGAGCATTATTTATTTATTTAGACCATTTCTATGCTTCCCCCTTCACAAAAAGCCTCGGAATTATATGAATGGTTTATAGCATTTATATACTGTTCCACACCTGAACAGAATAAAACTGTATTCAATAAAGCCATGGTTGGTCAGTCGAGGAATTCTTCCTGACATATAGCTGCTTAGAGGAGGCACCAAAACCAACACAGAGCTCATGCTAGCATCCTGCATCAGGCGTTCCACAGAAGTAGAGTTGCTATACTGAAGGGACCAATTTGGGTGGGTTCCAGTCAGGCCAGAGCTCCATATGGAACTGCCAGAGGCACGCTGTCTGATGACCTCAGTGACTGTAGCTCTTTGGCTGAGTTCCTCCTTTCTAGGACCTGCTGTGGTTAGCAAACCAGTCAAAGATGGTCAAAGGCACAGTAACAGTAATAGGACAGTTCAGAGTTCAAGTAGACTAGGACAAGGGTTGCACTGACCCTCCCTGGCTTCCTGCCCTCTTCTATTTGTTGGACTTCTTGTGCTTAGCCCTCACTTAGGGAGCAAGCCAAGCTGAGACGAAGTCCACGGATGCTTGCAGAATAAACATTGTGCAACTGGAACATTCTTCCACAGCACATGCAGCACAATCAAAGGCCACAAGTCTCATGAGTAGAAGAGGGACACTGATAGTGCAGCATTTGCGTGGGCTCACTTCCTGAACCTACATGAACACTCAGCAAACTTGCCAGGAATCTGGAGTCATGGCAGAGGGAAAGTGAGCTGAAGTCTGGAGAGTTGAGCCCAGGAAATCCAGTGGGTCCCCACCTCCAAACCAGGTTCCTCGTACATCCCTACTTGAGACTGCTGAACAAGAATGATCATGCCTGTTTCTTTCCCTCTTTCCTGTAACCTCTAGCGACGCTTGATCGCATTGCAGCATCACTTATATAATCAGACCAAGCCCTTCCTTATCCTTCACAACAGGATGTGCTAAACAGCAGGAGCAGGAAACTACCAGGACAATGAATTTCAGTAGATGTAACTCTCTCTGTGTGCATGGGTGTGTGCCATTTGTGTGTGAGAGGGAGTGTGTGTGCCATAATGTCTAGTTGTATCCTCACTGCGCTGCATTTTATTAAACAGATATGTTTCTATATGTATATATCCCAAGTGCTTTACACAATCCTAAGATATTTCCTTCTAGGGATAATATAGTGCCCATTTTTTTTAACACTCATGAAATCCAGAGCGAATGCAAAACAAACACACACGGCCTTTCCAAACCTCAGACCATTTACTTTGGCCACCAATACACCCACAGAAAGAGAGCTTTTCGATTTATATATTTAAACTTTCCTTACTTAGTATTGATTCTAAATAAAGAGGAAACCATGCTTGACGGGAAGCCTATGAGTAAGGGCCTGTGAATTAAAGAGTTGTTTTATCTGCCCACTTTCCTTTGACTGTTGCCAAAATAAAGATGTCGACCCTGCCCCATCCTCTTTTTCATAGGAAGAGGGATGGTTCCCTGGAAGAGAAGATCACAGTTTGTATTTAACAGAGCTTGAGTTTTGTGAAGGGGCATCTGATGTTTTGTGGAGAGCAAGGGGGAATCAAGGCTTGAAGCGACACCTGGAGGGAGCAACAGATGATGAGAGAAAGAGCAGGGCCCACAAAAGAGGAAGCTCACAGCCCACTGAGGGAGCAACTGGTGGGAAATCCATGGTAACCACAGAGCTATTTAACCCCAAGCCTTTGAAACAATTGTGAGCACACAGGAAGTGCAAGGTAGCCAAAGGCATTAAACATTCTGGAATCTGTGTAGCCCTGTTGGACAGAAGTAGATAACATTTAGGGTCTGGACAAGTTCTGCTGAACTTGGGTGAGTAATAGGGTGGCAATGTGTCCTGTTTTGCAGGGGGCATTCTTTTATTTGAAAGACTGCCAGAGAAAAGACTTCTGTGCAGTCTATGGTCAGGCAATGCCATTATGAGGTGCCACCAACAGGGCCAACAACTTGTGTGGGCATTTCCAGGCATCTGCTGAAAGTCCCCCAATCCAAAATGTTGAATTGTCTTTCCTAGTGCTTCTTTACTGGCAATAGAGGGCTTTAAACTATTTTATTTGGCTCCATCCCTTTTACCATTGGACCCACCCACCACTGGATTATGGCCTCTGAGAGCTTCTCCTGAATTGGATTGAGCCCTCACATTGCAAGGAGGTGTAACAGCAGGAGGTGCAGGGAACAAGACCTAAGGCCATCCATGGCTCATCAGCCTGATGGCTATTTTCTGCCTCCAGCACCAGAGACAGTATGTCTAGCTGCACCAGTTGCTGACTCCTCCCAGTTTACTAGCAAGAGCTCCCTGGAGTTGCTCCTCCTCTTCACCAGGGCTTGTTCACATGCTTTGCATTCTGCCCTGCACAACAGAGGGAGCAACGTAATATAGATTCAGTAACAAGGTAGATTGACTGAGGGTGTCTTACCCAAGGTCCCTTAAAAACCTGGAACCACCACTGACAACCAAAATATATAAAGAGAAGTGATCAGAAGAAGCTGGGAGACCAGAAGTCTTGAAGATGCTTATCAGCAGTTAGCAGCTGAAGAGTAGACTAAGCAGATGCAGAGATCACCAGGTCTGTTTAAATTACAGGTATTTTTTCTATAAATTTCTCAATACATATCAATTAGCACGTGCAAAGTTTACACAAATCTGAATTCTCCTATTTGGCATGGAGCAACCCCTTTTCTCTCTTTTGTTGATGTATTGGTGGTTGCCCTGGCAGGTGATACATAAACCTCCCTTCAGTGTATAGTTGTGTGCTGGCTGTGTGTGTGTGTGAGCGCATGTGTGTGCTGTCAGTGAGATTATGATCCAGTCGGGATTGCACAGAGGAGCTGGTTCCATGAACTGGTGTCTCTTTGCAGGCCATACGGATATGAACTCAGCAATCTGTGCAATGACTGTGGCTCAAAAGAGGGGCAATGCAATCACACAGCCATATGCAATTTGTGTCTCCACCAGGCTGCGAACCTGCCAGCAGGACCACACGCAGCTGTGAGAGATCATATGGTATAGTGGAGCCTAGGCTAAAATGGATAAAGCACGAGGACTTTTTGATTAGGAGAATCACCAACATCATCTGAGACTGTCGTCAGAATTCCTTGAGCTTAGCTGCAATCTTTGCACTACCTAGTTTGGTGGGGGAAGGGAGAACTTTCCTAGCAACAATATACTGTTGTGAACTATACTGGTTTTAATGCAAAGTATTTTGAGATGGCTTGGTCTTTAGAAACATAAACAAAAATGGAGAGTCACAATTTCATCTAGAAAGGGTGTCAACACACAACCAGTGTATGAGTTAGAGCAGTCTAAATTAGGCTGTGGGCCCAATTGACCCAGGCAATCTAGCAATGGCTCTCCAGGGCTTCAGAATGGGTCGTTGTTGTTTTTTATGGAAGGGGCACTTACACATCAGCAAAAAAGAGGGCACAGAACTGCATGCGTTGGGTTGCAGATTTAAAAATATTGACAACTTTTAAATAGAAACACAATACATCTCTCACCACCATCAAGAAGTCTGTGACCATGTGACTTGGTCACCTCCCTACTTGCTTGTCAATTGTAGAAGGCAACCTCAGGACCCCTGCTCTCCATTCATAGGGTTCCTTTTCTTTTTACTGGACTCAGAGTGGACAAACTTCAAATAAAAGATGGTCATCTGGCAGCTCTTCAAATAGAGGACTGTCCTGTGTAAAATAGGACACAATAGTTTTCTTCATCTTATTATCTGATGTTGACTTTTACCTCAAGATGTCAAGGATTGAACGTGGGACCTTATGCTTGTGAGCCATCTGCTCTATGACTTCTTCCCACAAATCCACCTTAAATACCATGTTCAGTACCAAGTTAATCTCAAAATCACAGTAAACTGCTTGCAAATATTTTTACTTTGTCTGTGTTTTAAAATAATATAGAAACTGGGCTTTGATACACCCCACAAACTTGCCAGAACCATTCCAAGTAATGCTGGGTCATTTTTTATGCTGTTGGAATGTCCTGAAGCTGTCCCTGATCCAGATCAAGCAATGAAATAGTAGAGCAAGTTAAGTCCTAGAGGAGGCAAAATGCCGTTTCACAGGAGCAGTTCCAAGGAGCTTTGCAATAGCAGCAGGAAATGTACATCTGAAAACAGAATGTACATAGATGTGGTCTGAATTTTCTCCAGATAACTCTAATAATGATCCTTCTGATGCTGGCCTCGAGATAGAATAGTCTTCCCAGGGTGTCTCAGAGCCCCAGAATTCACTGGGCCAAAATACAGAAGGATAGGGTTGGGGTTGGAGTTGGGTGGAGCTTTAAAAGATTCAAGCCTGTAGCTATTGAGTAACCATCAAGAATAGTTCTTTATATACTACATTACATGAATGTGATGAGTGGTGAATTTTGAAAGGCAGCCCTCATAGCCAGGCACCCAAAATATTCCAAAAATTCAGGCAACAGAATTGATCCATACAAACAAACCAGCAGCTTGCACCCCTACCAGGAACTTATCTTCTGTAAGCTAACATGGTCCCGTTCATAAACAAGTCACCCCAAAATACTTTGCATTGCAACAGTGGACAATATCTTGCTGAGGATGTGGTTGGGTTTCCTTGCAGCTACTGAGAGGTTTACAACTAACTTCACAGGGATGCATGGATACTGAGAAGGGGTGGCAGGTGACTTCAGCATTCCTAATTAAAAATTTAAAAAATACTGGCTCCATGACATCACTGAACATGATCTTTTGATCTTAAAAAGGTATTTTCCATTAATTTAAAATGTTCAACTGTGAGAGTGAGGAGGTGATCTCTTCTTATTAGAATCATCAATGAGTTGATGATTCATCAGTTTCTCACATATGGGTGATTGCTTAGCTCCATGGCCTGCAATTGATCCTCCAAACCTTTTTATTCCATGGGGTGCAAAGCAGTAATTGTTTGAATTTACAATTATACATTTTCATCAATTGTAAATGTAAAAGGCACCCATTTTTGTTCAATGGATAAGTTTAAGACATTATTTTTGTTTTGTCTGTGCGAAGCTATAATAAACATCAAACCAGATCTCCAGATGCAAGTTACACTATATAATTAGGTACTCTTAGATAAACATGGCTGTAGCAACTGGAACAGAACAACCTTTTAAAAGACATTGTGTTGATCCATTGGTAGGAATACAATTTCGACTTCAGCCAAGTAGCAACAACTTGATGATAGCTTTACCCTCTTGTTTTAGTAAACAAAATTATATGCTTATGAAATAAGTGAGATTTTTTAAAGCAGATTACTCATCGATATGACCTCTTATTTCAGTTTGGCAAAATTATGGTAAGGAGCAAAAGAAGAAGCACTGGTAGAATTTTCACAATTTATTTTGGCCATTTAATAATTCTTTTTCAAAAAACATTTTTAAAGACATGAATGGTTTTGTTACTGATTCAATTTAAATTGAGTTCATTGCTCATTTTCATTTCTTTTGTTGTTTGACCATAGGGTTGCACTCAATGTTAGACCTATTTATTTATTTATTTATTTATTTATTTATTTATTTATTTATTTATTTATTTTCTAGGCTGCTGAATAACACAACAGGACTCTCTAATCAATGAACAAGAAATTAGACTAATTTAATTACTCTTGAATTGAACACTACAATTTCTACGGGTGGGGACCCAATTTCTGGTAGTACACGCAAGATGTTAAAATCAGGTTTTAAAATACCTAGCGAAAAGGTCAGTTTTCACCTGGTGCTGAAGTGAAATTAATGATGGTGCCTGGTAGACCTCTCTAGGAAGCCCAAAGATGGGGGGTGGGCAATGAAAAGGCCCTTCTTCTAATCACCATCCCTCTCACTTTCTTTAAGAATGGCTCTTTCCAAAAGACCTCATGCCCAGATCTCAATGGGTGGATAGGTATATACAGGAAAAGAGCAGACCCACTGAAACTAATATGGGATACAATCCATTTAATCTGACTTTCCCCCCCTCCTGCTCATATTTAGCCCTTGCAATTGCACTTATTTTTTCTGGATTGCTCAGGTATTGTGTCATTCCAAGGCATTCTGAGGAGACAGCCTTTCCCCCAGAATTCAAGTAAATATTACACATGCTAGGAAAATTTAAAAAACAAAAAAACAATGGCAGCCACTAAGATTCATTGCCATCTACCAAGGACTGCATGCCCTCATGCATCAAAACAAGTAACAAATAGTAGGAAAATGATATTGAAAATGAACCACATTCATACCCAATTATTCTTCATAGTATTTTCGGGTAGGCATATGTTCTACTTTACAGAGAATGCTCTTCTGTTTGAACAGGGCTTCTATTCTCAAATTGGAGGTGTGCTCTACTGGAAGGACTGTCCAATCCAAGTCCAGTGTGAAGATAAAGGATGGAGAGCAGGGAAGAGCAAAGTCCTTGAGGTTGCTCATCCACAGTTGGTAGCCGAGCGAGCAAGCCCATAGGCCAGATAATCACCGACTTCTCCATTATGATGACAGCTATATTGCATTTTATTTCAGTGATGTCCATCTTCCCAACTTTGTATCATCCACACATATAAATCAGCACATGCATACTTGTACCCTCTTTGGCTGTCTTTTTGGCCACCCTCTGGCATTTGTTTCATAGCAAATAAAAATCAAACTGAATGGTGCCCATTCGTTTCATGTGGTTGCAAAAGGAACATGTAGCTGACAGCTGGAATCCCATCTGAGCTCACACATCTGCAAGCAAGCCTTGGCAACAGCTGGAGCTGTGCTGCTCCTGTACATATGCCTGAAGTTTACACAGTGATGCCTTTGGTTGGATCCATGCTCTGGAACACTGTTGAAAGGCCTTGGAACATACATGTCAACAGGGACATCAGACATCAATGAGAGACTGAGTCTGCCTGCTTTCCCAAATCGTTTGAGCTTTGCCTCTCTGTTATGCTAACTGGTGAGTTATATATAGATCAGCACTCCATAAATGCTCATCTTGGAGACTTTTTCAGGGACTTTTCTTTCTTCCAGTTCCAGTTGAGGAACTGGAGGTTTCAGAGACCCATGAGATGCCATGAGCCAAAATTTCTGGCTTGTGATCATTATCTGAGGAATCCTGATCTGAAGATCATGGATGCCAGTTCAGAACTCCCTCTGCTTTTCCTTTCCATGCAATGTCAAGAAGGCAGTGGAAACCTTTAACCTAGGTGGAACTTGTAAGGCATCAAACAAACTGAATCTAGCAAATATATTTTGGATCCATGTTTATGCTCATGGAAGGCAAGAGAGGCAAACTGGAAAGATGAAATGAAATGTAGTACAAAGTAAAGATTGGGATCTCCAGAAGCAAAACTGCTCTTTCAAACATGAATAGAAGTCAGTCCTTTTCTTTACAGCACACCACCTTTACAAATTATTATTGTTTAAACTGAGCAAATCTTAAATCTTCTATTGTAAGCTATCCTGAGATGTTAGTGGTAGACGGCTTAGAAAAGCTTAGAATACATAACACAACAAAGCACAGCACATAGCACAACATAAAATCAGGAGGGGAAAGAAACCTAGAGATCGCCAAAAATGGACATCCCACTTCTTACTCCACACCTTCATCTACCACCATAACATGGGAGACCTCAAGGCTAAAAGTACTTCTAGCATTAGGGTGTGTTATTTCTAATGAGCATGCTTCTCTCTTTCAGTGCTTTTTGGGGTTTTCTCTTTTTCCTTTATCCACAGTGATGTCATTTATAATTATGCAGTAGATAATCCTTTCCCTTTGCCCAACATGGCACTTAAATTAGCTGTCTTGAGTCCACAGCCTTATGACTCAACTTCACTGTGTTCTTGCTATATCAAAGGCAGTGTTACCAGATTTCTCTTTTTCTTCTTCATTACCACAGGACTTGTGCCTGAATTGGCAGATGAACGTGAAACTCAAGCATGCCTGCTTAATTGGAGGCCCCAAACCACCAGAAATGCAGAGTACTGGAGTTATGAAAAAGTGAGTGAGACAGAAAGCACCAGAGAGAGAAGGGAGTTTTTCTTTGCACGCAGCTTAACAGTTGAGTGCATGCTTTATGCACTAAAGGTCACATATTCAGATCCTGGCAACTCTAGCCAGAGCTTGGAAAGATCCCTTTCTGAAGTCCTTGAAAGCTGCTCCCAGACGGTGCAGGTCAGGAGTAGGGAAATTCCTACCATAGGCCTGCAGAGCAATTTTTCAACCTAAATTGCATAACGGAATTCAGAGTGGTGGAGAAAAGTAAGGAGCCAAGGTCAATTTGGGTTGAAAAATTCTTTCATTGGCTATTTGTCATGAGGAAGATAACCCGACAGGGCCTCCACTGGCTCTAATGGGAGGATGTTTTCAAAGCCAAAGGGCTGTGGGAAGAAGGAAGAGGGAAATAGGAAGGGTGCGTCTTATGTGTGAGAATGGATGTCTGTATGAGGGTGAGAGAAAATAAGGGTCTGTTATGTTATGTGTGTTGGTATACGTGTGTTTGAGAGGTAAATGAAGGTGGTTCAAAAAAAGGTACCAAAAATATTAGGTACCAGAAAAATGGTCTGGGGATCAGGAACAAAGTATTTGCTTGTGCTAATTTATTTAATCCTCTCTCTTTGTGTGACTTTAAAGACCCTGTGTCCAAAGGACACCCCTACCTGTAGAGGAGGCCCTATGGGTGCAGGAGAGAAAGGCATTTGGTTTCAGGAAAGAAACCAAAGATAAGTGGCCAACAGGAGGCAAAGCACTTGTGGCAAAAAGCCAGCCAATCCTGGGGGACCGGATGCAACAGAGCTCATCAGAGTCCTTGTAACTTTATTTCAGCAAGTGCCCATGGAGAGCAGGGTGGTGAAGCAGACGGCTTTCCAGATCCCACATGAAAGATTCAGGGCTCCAGTCCTAGTGAGCCATTGCCTAACAGCACCTGAGACCCATTCACTGGCAGCAATGGATCCCACTGTTGGAAAGCTCCCTGTGAAAGGTTGTGGCCCTTGGAATAAAAAAGCTTCCCCATCACACCAATGGTATAAAGCAGATCATTCTGTTCCCAACAGGAGCCTTTGAAGACTCCTTTTTTTTTGCCACTTGATGCCATGCTAGATTTCTCCTGACAATGTGTTCAGGTTGTTGATCAGAGAGAAATCCTTGCAGTTAGCAGCTCCTGAAAACTCCGTCCCCATTCGTCTTTTAAATTCACAAGTAGCCCTCCAAAGTTATTTTTAATCACAACTCTCACAATCCCTGGCCATTGGCCAGGCTAGTTGGAGCCAATGGGAATTGTAGTTCAAACAACTTAGGGCAGCTGGTTACTGCAATTCATTCTGTTCCAATATTTGCTTATGCAAGTCGACTCTGATATATTATGAATTCTCTCTCACTCTACATATCAAGGCATACCTGGGATAACATGGCCTCCTATATATCCCATCATCACACTATGGGGTGGGTTGGGCTGAGACAAAATCACTGGCCAAAAGCCACCCAGTAAGCTTTGTGGTGAGGCAGGGCTATGAGCCCAAGTCAAAACCCAACCCCTCTGCCACATTGGTGCAGTATCTATGGCTCGCTCAACAAAGTCCTGGAGAAGAATGACCTGAAAGTAGTCCATGCGCTGGTGATTTCTAGACTTGGTTTCCGAAATGCTCTGTGCAGAGCTTCCCTTGTGCATATTCCAGAAACTGCAACTAGTCCAAAATATTGCAACCAGGCTTGTCTCTGGGACACATGTCACCTATTTTAAAGTCTTTACACTGGTTCCATGACAATTCCAGATACAGTACCAGGTATTATCTTAATTACCCTTAAAGCCCTTCATGGCTTGGGTCCAAAATAGCTTCAGGAGCACCTTTGCCCATACATTTTGTCCCACCAGTGAACCTTTTGAAGTCTGCTTCTGTAAGGTTAATGCCAACTCCCCAGATGACTTTTCCCATGGTTGCTCCTAAGCTGTGGAATGGTCTGCATCTCTTTTTCCAAATTCCTACATTTAAGAGGGAATTAAAAGTGTATCTCTTCCAACAGGCATTCCCAGATTAGTTTGTGTGTCAATTTTATTTCATATGTTGTATTAGTCAACATTACTCACTGTTGGTTTAATTTCTTGTAATCTGCCCAGAGCCAATTGGAATAGGCAGTATATAAACATTAAGATAAATAAACATAAAATTTAAAAAAATCAGTGGAATATACTTCCAGCTGGGTGTATTCTGTTGGTGTTTTGTTTTGAAATCAAATCCTCTTTTTCCTTCTCCTCTTTCTCCATTTGTCATTTGTTATCGTGTTGTTATATGCCATCAGTACAGAAATTTAATTATGCAAATAATTAAAAATACAAAGAAAGAATCCTGTGTCCATTTAGACAGGAAAAAAAGAATGACAGGATTCTGCAGTCAGAGAGTTCCCTGGCATTTTCCATGCTGGTTGGAGAATGCTTGGAGCCGTAGAACTTTTCTGTCTTTTAGGATTGCACCATAAATGCTCCATCTCTTCTAGAATTTTAATTTGATTAATCATCGTTCTAGGACTTGGCCTCTGTGGGTGCTGTTTTTCAGGACTTAGTCTACGCTCCTCCATCTGGTTTGGCAAAGGATATGCTGCTACCAAAGACAAGCAGCTGCAGGGCTGGGAAAGGCATTTGCTTTGTGGGGTGGAAGGCAGAACCATTTCAATCCCCTGACCATGTGGAGAAGCTACAAGACTGATGAAGGGGTGACAGAGGATGTGAGTGCACAGGACACAACAGCTCCGTCCTTCTGCTAATAGGCCTGGCCAGTCCACCTCTGGGGCAGGCCCAAAGTCAACTTAAAAGTTCTGGGAGAACTACCAAAACTACAGTGGGGGCAACTCCTCTGTTTTGCTTGCCTTTTAATGACAAAAGTATGCCCTGGAGTTTACTTATGTGTTTGAACAAAAAATAGGGGGGCGGAGAAAATATAGGGGCACCCCCCCCCCAGTTCATCGCTGGCCACAAGCTTACTACTGGCTCTGCTTAGTGCTGTAGCATAGTTGTAATATTGTCCCTCTTTCCTATTTGAAAGAGCACTCTTGTACGATGAGCACTCCAGCACTGCCATGAATGGGGACAGGAGAGTGTTCGATCAGTTAAGAAACATAAGCAATTGGTGGCAGATTTAACAGCTGCAAAACTACATCCCATCCCATTTTCTGGAGGAGAGGAGTTTCAACAGGTTTTGGCCTATGGCTGTACTTGTTCCTGTGAAAACACACCCATTGACCCATCAAAACTCCTTGCCAAAAATGCCTTTCATTTTCCCCAGAAAAGTGGGTGGGATGCACTTTTGTACTTTCCCAGCAGCCTCTGGGGAGATGCAGTGATGCAAACTTTGCATCACCCTAAGGTCTGTCAAGGGAAGGGAAGGGAAGGGAAGGGAAATGTAAATCACACAATCCCCCTTTAATGAGCCAAGATGACTCATGCTTTTGTTCTCCCTTGACAACTCACCTTTTGAAAACTGTCAAGAGTATGCAGAGGAAGCAAAAAACATACCTGGAGCCTCATTGGGTCAATGTTCAGAGATGGTACCTGCTGTATTTTGACAGCTGGTAGCTCCTAGGATATTGCCCAGCTGAATCTTTAGTTGTGCAAGTATAGCTAGTAATAACATATATTTTTTAAAATCAAAAATATTTGCAGATGTTGTGCACCTATTTTTGTTGCCAGCCACTGACAGCACCTCCAATGTGCCATTTATGTTTGTGGCTGTCAAACTGGAATTTACAAACACCAGCTCACAAGCTGGGACTTGCGATTTCCAGAGAAAGGAATAGTTAAAAGACTGGAAGCAAAAAAGAATAGTTAAAAGCAGCACCAAGCAAAAATGATCTTGTAGTTGTGGCAGGCGATGGGCAATGTACAGGTCTTGATTTATCTACAAGAGGAGCAAGGGGGGAAGAGGGGGTGAACAATCCACAGTGAACCTGTTCATTTGTCAGGCGCACCATGGGTTGTTCACCATGGGTTGTTCATACAACCAACCCACCGTAGTTTACTGCAATGCAATGCAATGTATCGTTGTTGTTGCAATGTGTAAACTTGTGCATGCATTGCGACAAGTAGTTATATATCAGGATATAAAGCAGAAATCTAAGCAGAGGCCACAGCAATGAATTTACTTTCACACCAGGAGAGGTGAGGAAGTACTGTATTTTCCTGGATGAAAAATACTACTCTTAGGATGTTCAGAGGTGCAGCTGAGGGCAACTAAGAGTGTTCCCAAAAGCAAGAAATATACATTTGTTGCACAACTTCAAGGGGACTAAAGCTTTGTATATTTGGAAGACTGCTTCACAAGATTCAATTTAATTTGCTGCATTCCCATGTTTATGCCTATTTTGTCTGAGTGACATTCATAAGGCAAAATTGGTCCAAGCTTTATGCTCAATTGTATACTGCAGAGTAAATAAAGCATTTCCTGAAACAGAGGTTCATCTGACAACACTATATTTAGGGAACATTTAAAGAAATGTGTAAATAAACAGGAGCATCATTCTTCATATGTCCAATAAACATGACTTGCTTTTGGTGCCTATGGCTACACTGACCCTGCAAAATTCTGGAAACTAGCATTAATTTCAACTTGGCTTAAGACCCCTCTCCCTGCAATGTAAGTAAGGCTTAAAAATAATGCATCTATCTATCTATATATCTCAGCCTGCCTATATTTAGGAATTCTTGGTCCATGAGGACTAGACACTGCTGTGATAATAGCAGTAGTGGGTGTGCAACAGGAAATCCATTTTTCCCCCATGGACGGAAGACTAGTCCCCACAGATGCTAAAAATGTGGTCTAGCTCAAGACTGGAGAAAATGCCCTTCTGAACTCTGTCTGAACTTTGGTGTGTCTGATTCACAAAAAGCAGGGCTTAAAAATAACCTGATCAATTACCTGCACAATATTTTGAGACAAGTGCAGACAGAGTGATGTGTCTGGTAGCTTGCTTCTTTTCTGGTAAGAGTTTCAATGCCATAAATTAGGATTGCTTGGCTGCAACACAGAGTTTTGGCATCGACCTGTGAATTCCCCAAGTCAATGGGAAGCAAAGAAACCACAGAATCTCCCATCTGGTCTTTTCCCAGGATGTTTGTCTATTCCTTTCCTTGACTCCTGGCATGCTGCATAGCAGGTGGGGACAGCAGATACCAGGAGAGAAAAAAGCTAGTGAAGCCATGACTGGCTCATGAGGCCCAGCTATGCTCAGGAATTCAGAGATGCAGGCCTATTCTGTACTTTGCAACTTATCTGATCGAATGGAAATGAAAGACACCTGCGATGAGGGCAAAGTTGACTATGGATCCAAGGCTGACTTTTGTATCGTCTTGGTAGCTTTCGGGTTTTAGAAACCATGATCAGGAACAATTATTTATTCTATGGTTCCTCTGTGCTGCCATAGCTTGTCGTGCTGTCTGAACCCAGGATCCTGGTATGCAGCTACCACATAGTCCCCTGGAAAGAGCAACAACTTCAGGAGCACCTCCAGCCATCCCGCCTCTGTGTGTGGATCAATGAGGAAGAGCCAGGTAACACATTCAGGAGGTGATGCTCCTTGGGATTGAATTTCAGGCACAGTGGTGGATGGAATATGTGCCAACTTCTGGAGGACTGAGTAGGAAGGATGGAAACCATGATCAAATAGAAACCACTTGAACAGCTGCCGGTTAGATCAATGTAAAGAACAATGAACTGTGGTAACCAACAACTTTACTGTGTTGTGTGAACCTGGCCAAATTTTAATATGTTTCTAATCTCACTTCAGTCTCTTGCTGTGTAGCACTAGAAACAGAACATGAAAAACACAAAATATTGCATGCCAGGAAAAGACACATACTTTGTGGCAGACTCTTTTGCATACTTTTCTGGAAAGAAGTCTGATTACAGCATGAGCAGATGATGGGAGGAGAAAGACACTGACAGCCTGTGACACACATATGGCACAAGTTAAACAAAATCCCTGCTTTGACTGGCAACAACTTTTCAGTGTCTCAAGGACAGGATTTTGAAGGGCTGCTACACAAGATACTTTAACTGCAAATAACCCAAATGGAAATACAGAACAGTTTTAGCCTATGGAGTTGCCTTTCCCAGCTTAGTGCCCTCTATATGGCTTGGATATAATATCCTGACATTTCTGACCATTGGCTATGTTGGCTGTGTCCAATGAAAATTGGAATCCAAAGCACAGGGAAGGCACCAGGTTGGAAAAGACTGGTACATGGCATGGGATCTAACACTGAGCTGCAGCCTCTCTCTCTGTTCCACTGCAAATGGTCAAGTTTATCTCTTCTTCCCTTGACTTGCTGCCAATTCTCACCTGGCACCCATGGGATTCAGCATGCCACTAGCGATAATTGAAAAGTTAGATGAAAACCGCACAGTCCCTTTTTTCAACTCTTCCCCCACAACACTTCCCCCCTTTCCTTCTCACACATCTTCAATAAATGTCACTTCACACTAAAGACATCCATCCTTCTGCTAGACACAGCGTTTAAAAACTCCCTGAAGATTATACAGTGCGTTTGGGGAGAAAGTAAGTTTAATGCCTTGTGACAATGAATCAATATGGATTTTATTAAAGCTTTCAGAAAGACATCTTGAGGCATCCATAATGTGTGAGGCATTCAGGGTTCAGCCAGCCACAGATGGCTTTTTATATCCCTTGCTCTTGCACTTTCTGGGGACTAAGTATACATTTGAGATGGCGGGAATGGATCCAACACTGTCTTGCAAAATTCTAGAATCAGCACTTTCAGAAAGAAATGCACCATGTGGAATAGTAATTCAGAAAGCCCCAGGAGAATAATTATGTGTCAGTGCATCTTCCCAGATTCATTGAAGTGGCATAGGGTGACAATTCCTTTGGCCTGACATATTTCTGAGCTACTGCAGATGCTACAAAATTCATTATTAGTGTCCAGGGTGAATCGTCTTGCTCGTGAATTCTAGCAAGCGTGTGGTATACTTGAGCAATGTATTTGTGGATTCAGGCATATAGTCAAGACCACATGTACAATGAGACACAGGGATGCTCATTAAGGGTGGCTGCTTGCATGTGGCAAATAAAAGTGTGTCACCAAAAAAAGAGGAGATAGATTTACATTGCATACCAGAAGCCTTCCCCACTCATTCCACAATGTCAGGCAGCATCTGTGATTCCACAGAATCACCTCTGAAATCTTTAAGAGGTACACCATCTGGGGTCCCATCATCTCAGGAGGTTGGTACCTCTCCTTCTGTCCCCTTTTATGGAATTCTACCTTCATATGCCTCAGCTTGTATGATCTTCAGAAAAAGGAAAAGTACTGAGAAAGATGTAAAACTTGCATATCCCAGGGAGAAATAAACATCTGCTTCAAAGGAATGGAATGATATTTCTTCCAGAAGGCTAGAGATAATCCACACTGAGGTCCCATATCCCTGAGGGGCAGCAACTGACTGCCAGCAGGTCTTGTTGATGCCAGTGGCTTCTACCATAAAAGAAGTCCTGGGAGGAGAGAATCCTGCTGGCAAAAGGAACACTGCACTGCTTGCATCCAAGCAGCAGGTATTCCCCTGGTTGGTCCATTAAACAGAGGACTAAGCTCAATGAAGTCAGTCACATGGCCACCCCTAGTTCATTCTTTCTTCTCTTCATGGCTTAATTGATCACCACCACTACAGAAGGAGACGTGTGGTTCCCCCAGCTCTGTGTTGCTTTCATAACATTGGAAAGAAAAAGCTCCAAGATTGCATAAGACAAATGCTTTCCAGGTTGGAATTAAGCCATGCTGGTTTTGCCTGGAGGGAAAACAGCTATATGAAGACTAGGCCTTTATGGGAAAACCTTGGTAGCTGTGGAAGAAGTTTGGCAGTTCTTCATCACTCCTGTGTATTTTCTTTTGTAAGTGTCTTGTCTCACACCTGCTTTAGCAGTACAGAAGAAGCATAGAAGTGGAAACACAGGTTTGCTGAGAGGTAAGGTGTAGTTCTGCCTTCATATTCTTTACCACTAGGAAGGTGATGCCTTATTTGTACTACGGGAAAACAAATCCTATTGTTTTATTTACAAGGGAAAATCTTTTGGATGCATATTGAGTGGGATCAAGATTTAGAGAGACTTAGAGTAGACCTACTGAAATTAAAGGAACTTCAGTTATTCATTGTTAAGCTCCATTGATTTCAATGGTTCTGCTTTAAGTTTGACTAAACCTGGATCCATCCCATTCAGTCTTATTTCATGTACTGGTTTAAATAAGAAATTACAATTGTAGGGGGCAATTTTAAATTGCAAAGATACTTACCTAAACACACAGTCATAAATACCACAATTCCATTTTTAATATAAATCATATGTGAAGCAATGGTAAGGATTCTGAGAACATTCTTTCAAACCTTTTCACCCTCAAGAACAGACAGTTATCTAGTCAAGATTTTCAAAGATCAGTATCACCCATGCATGTTTTTTGTTTGACCTAACAAACTATGATCAAACCATGATGTGATATCCTGGTTTGATAACTAACTATAGCTAATGCAAGCTACAGTCACAGGGAACTGTTGTTAGTTTTCACATGAAAGCTTTCTATATTTTGTTCACACATGATGATTGGAGGAGGGAAGAGGACATGGGAAACAGTTAGGACCTACAGCCTGCAGTTCAGACCCATCTAAATGATGTCAATCCAGGTTTATCACTACTTTTGAAGCAGTCCAGGGAATGTCGCTAACATTTTATATAATCTCAGAGTGATGTTAGAGTGAAAGGCATCTATAGCATATGTACATGTGCGTTCACACATACAAAGAGAGAGACTTTTGGGTAACTCCTGTTTTAAGACTGCAGGGAAGAATATTGATTGCATTTTTTTCTGCACCCAATAAATCATTGCATCAGTTTGGAGAAAACCTTAAATGAGAACACTGAAGGAAGTTTTTGAATCAGTTCCATGAAGCTGGATAGGTACTTTTGTCTGTGTCTGAAAATGTTTTTGATCTAAACAGGGCAACTCATGAAAAGAATACAAGTATTGTATGTATTGGTCTCTAGGTTCAGCTTGCCAACTGCCTGACAAAAACCCCCAGCAGCTGGGCATTATATGGTTCCATTAACAGAGATCTGATCAACACTTAGAATAGACAACCTGAAATCAGTCAGACAAGTTAAGTCTTATTGGTTTCAATGAGTTTAGTCTAAGCATCTCTAAATCTGGATCCAGCCCAGCATTGGACTTGGTCAAACAAAGCTCAGATCCAGCATATTTCAGCTGACTATGTTTGCAACTTTAGTCTTGTATGGCCCTTACATGTTTGACCTTCCCAGGTTGAACAGGAAGGAGTTTGTAACCCAGTTCACTTCCCAATGATTGGAAGACCTGATCATGCAAGGTTTCCAGGCACAGAATTGTAAAAACACGTTGAGAATCATGATTACAGGTTCTCTTCCCAACTCCCCACACAGCATGGGAAAATCAGGCCATGCCCGCTCTGCTTAAAATTAGACTTCTACATGCTTGCATAAAGCTTTTGTGTACTCTGAGGACCATGACCAAAGAAACAAACTGAGATAGTAAGTGAAAAAATGTAATAGCTTTATAAAACATAATCAAAATCCAACTTGAAAACCCATTGTTTAAATACGGTACATTCATGTTCTAAAACAATATTTCATCTACAGCTTGTTAATGAAATACTCCCACCATGTAACTTTTTAATTTAAAAAATGGCTAAGTCAGGAAATTGCATCCAGCAGTTAACACAAACTATACAGACAATTCAAAGAAACAATCTTGAAAATTCCACAGAAGAATGAAGGAAGGATCTATTATGAAATGTCACATATGTGAGGCTTATAATACATCTCCTCATCCTTTTTAGCTTGAAAATAAACAGTGTACATTCTTTTCCTTTCAAGATGAGGGTGGAAACCGACAAAAGCTTCCCACATGCTTGTTCTATCAACATCAAAAGTCAGCCAAAAGTTCATGCAAAAAATTAAGCGTTACATTCTCCCAGCTGCTGAACTGAGCTCATCATAGTTATATCCAGCACCCATTTGAGATTTCACTAGAGAGGGGCAAGCTGTCAATAAATGGCGAAAGGGTGAAATTTCACAGCATGATTTGAAGACCAACTCTTGAAGACCTTCAAACTCACTTTGCAAAACAAAGCAACAAATATAAATATATGCATTTTTCAAGAGCATGGGTTGCAATTTCTTTGGAGGATTGAGGTTTAAGCCTGCCATGGCTGAGCACAAAGCAATTCCACTACTGCATGGAGGTGGGACAAAAATTTTCTTTGACATTTTTGCCAGTTCTTCATATCTTGAAGACTCTTAATGCTAGAAAGGGGTGACATAGCATGCCACTGTTTGGTCTCCAGGAGGATGTCCATCAGCCATTGCATGTGGCAAACCTCTGCCTCCCTGGGCGGGGGGCCTGGTCCACTGCAGAGGTGCTCACTTGGCTAGTGGATGCAACTTTACCACCATGACTGTCCTGCTGATGGTGCTCCATGGGTGATAAAGGCCAAAACGAGGCTACTTTCAGGTGTGTCTTTGGGTCGATCAGGGAGGCTTTCGGACTTGTGGACATGGTCCCAGAAGAAGGATGGAGCTATACCCTCCCTGGAGTTGGTTTGGTTATTTTACCAACCATGTGACGGGATTAAAGAAAGTCAAGAAAAACCCAGTTCAAGTCTAGCAGGGCTTAGACTCTGGCAGTTCTGTCATGGGCTCTCCCCTTCCCTGACCTTCATGATATTTCCATGAGGGAACCATGGTAGACATTTATAAGATGTTACTTGTGGTTGATAACATGAATGTTATTGGATATTTTTCTTCCTCTCTCACTGAACAAACAGATTGGCAGGAGATGCAGGATGGAACTGGAATAAAAGGGGCTATGGATTCCATGGCTTGCTTGTGAATTACTGGTCTAGTTATCCAGTAGGACTCTTTCATTACTTATGGGGATTGTCTTCTGTGCCCAGGAAGGAGTTTTTGGACAGGGATGCATGAAGGGCTGCTGTCTGAAGGGAGTGCTTAAAACTCTTGTGCGTGAATTGAGCAGCCTCCAACACTGATCTGGATCCTGGCCTGTGTCTCATAAGTAATAACTAGAGATGCAGATGGCCCTGAGGAATAATTTGAACCAAGATGGGGGAATGGGTCAAAGAGCAACTGGACCTTGTCTTCTCTATAAAACGATACCCTGGAGCTTCTGTCGCAGGTTCCACATATGGGATGGTTTTACCAGTGGACACTTGTCATCAGTTTCCACCCTGAATCTCAAACTGCTGCCATTTAAGTTAATAAATATATACAACATTCTAGAGCTCAGTGAACATAAATAGCAAGCCTGGGCTGTTATTTCTCTGCATATCCACATGGATAGATTGGGGGTATGAAGATTCCAAATTAGGATCTTAGTGTTATAACAACAATAAAAAAAAGGTCTAAGATAGCTTTGCGCCACCCCAGTCAGACACATAAATATAAATAAGTATAATCCAGGAAAACATTTTCCTCCCCAGATCAAATCATTATTGCTAGCAGCAAGTGGCAAATGAAAGATCAGATAGCTGAAAACTACCCACGTCTCACTTTTACCAAATGGATCTGGTTTCCTAGCATTTCTAAGAAAAGCTTCTGGTATATTTTTTGCATTGTTAGGCTGTGGAGGAATCTGACTACTTTTCGGAGGCCTTGGATTGTCATCTTGGGGAAATGGTATGTTTTCAAATGCTTCAGCCCATACATCAGGCCCCTGATGGTGTCTTGGTCTGCGTTTTTTATTCTCCACAAGTTGAGGACCTTAAAAATCTGTTCTGTGGATTTGCAGATCCTCAGAATACGTTCTACTTCTTCTTTCCCAACTTTCTTTCCTGGTAAATTTTCCATCAAGACATTGAGCTGTGCAAAGGTGATATTGAGAAGGCCAACATGTTTTAAGACACTGTTTTCACAATGTTCAATACCTACAAAAGATAAAAAAAAGACGTGCTTGTTTATTTTCATTTGTCAAAGTTAGAAAGCAAAAGGGACTTATTTAGCTCCCCACTTCTTTAAGTTAGGCATTTCTTGCAATCTTAAGTAGATCTGCCCTACCAGCTGAAATCAATCAAAGAAAAGTTGGGAACTTTAAATTCCATAGTTCCTTGGAAAGGGCCACGATGGTAGAGTTTAGTTTTGTAGCACAGGAATCACTCCAGTGTCTTTATTACTAAAGCATCTCCGTGTTTCCCATTGTCCTGCCTGACCCATATATGTGCTGAGCTCCTACCTCCTCACCTTCAAAACACAAATCCATTTAGGAGTCAGTATCCATTACATTCTGAAAGCCACTCAGGCCCACTGCATACCCATGTTGAGGGAGTCACATATTCTCACAATTTCAGATGTTCTCTGTGTACAGTTAGAACAAGAATGGCCAGGGTGATATGAGTAGAATGCACTTCATGAAGTCATTTTAGCAGCACAGTGGCTGATTATACCCTATTGGAATAATCTGCCCATCATAACAATCACATGAATCGCCTAGTCAACTGCCTGAAAAAAAATGACATTACCTATCCAGGCATGAATCACCCCACTTTCCTGCTATATGCAATCTTACCTTGCATAATGTTCTTGACCATCTTGTGGTCCTTGTTCTGCTGCTTCCATAATTTCAGTAGCTGAAATATCTGTTCCTGGGGACTGTGCCTTCGCTTAATGCTTTCTGTGGTTTCCATATCAACCTTTACACCGGGTAGACTGTCCTTTAGTGTCTCCAGCCAATTGGGTGAGAGCTTTGTAGGTACACCGAATCTGAAGAATGCTTCCTCACACAAGGTTACATCTAAAACAGGAATAGGCATATCAATACCATCAACATCAGTTTGCTCTTTTGAACAATCATGAATTATTGCGCTTGCATGTATTCAGGAAGAGCTGGTGGCTTGTGACAACTGCCCACTCATGGGAGACGAAATTCTATAATCTGTGTCAAATGTAGGGATAGGTAGATTGGTCAGTTTCCATGCTGGGTTCATTGTATATGTTCACTCATAAATCTGTTCCATTCCCTTTCTACATTCATCTGTGAGTTTATTAAAATACATTCTGGATGTAACTTCCGTGTTAATGCATTTTCTCAGCAAATATGCATTTCTCTGTGTATTTTCACAATATGTCCTTCATCCAATAAGTAAGAAATACTTGTTTCTATATGCATTCTGATATCTTTTTTGATCCAAGAAATGCATTGCAACAAGAGGAGAGGTGCGAACAGCTGTGTTTTGATCTGCATGTAAGTTCAGCAGGTGTGGACAAGATATCCAGTCAGTTTGAAATAAAGACTGAACACACACACACACCTCGCCCCAAGCATTTCAACCAGCATGTATTATATGTATTGTGAAGTTCTTCCTTTTGTATCTGTCAGCTTCAAGCCATTCTCAGCGTGGAGTCCAAACTCAGTAATAGAAACAAGATATTTCACTTTTAACTCACACCTACCAATTTCACACCGCTGATCCAACTTGCCGCTTCTTTCCTCCTGGCACACGTTGTCCCGCCTGGCGTCTCCCTTCCGCACCATTTTGAGACCTAGCACACTGCAGTTGGTGTGTTTTTGGCAGACTGCTTTGGGTGACGTTTCATTGGAGAAATAGCCTTCTGGGCAACTCTCACAAACTGTGTCACTTTCAGGGGTACCTTTAGGGAAACAAACCAAAACCTAATAAAAATGCTTGGCAAACACTTGGTGCTCAGCACTTCAGGGATTTCCTGTCTGGTGAAAGACAACCTCAAGGACTGAACTGAAAGCAATCTGACAAGTGTCTGGTTTCTTTATTTCCCAAAGGTTTTCTTTTAAAGGGAAATGCTCTTGACTTAGCACAGTTTTGTTGGTTAACATTTTAAATCTCGGCTCTTTTACTTTGCAAGTCCAGCACACACTCAGAAATGTCACATGGTACATGGCCCACTGTCACTTTCAGAATGTAGGCTGGCGATTGAATTATTTGAAAGATCCCTCTTGTTAAAAAAACAAAATAAAACCTAACTGCATACAGCACATTAGCACGTCTGACTGTTTTTCACATGGAGGGCATTCAGAAAAGAAACAAGCAATGTGAAAGATTCACATGGAAGTACAGATAGGCAAATCAGGAAAAATACCATGAATAAGGATCACACTATTCAAATATGAAGGGCTGCTGATGAGGAGGCAAAACAAAGTAACCAGCAAAACAGAATCTACTTGAAAAGATCTGAACAAAGGCAATAGAAAGTCCCACTAATGCCAAGGCTGCAAAATATTACTTCCTATAAGATGTTTAATCCTGCTAGATCAGCCAGGCTTCAGTATCGGTCACCCACTGGGGTCTCAAGGACTGGTACTGTCCTGGGTTCTCCACATGAAGCGGGCTATAAACTGCCATGTTATATTTCTGTAGTTACTTGATTTATATGCCTTTCAATTAGCCATAGGCTCTCTGGGCAGCTTGCATAGAATCAAAGAATAAAATACACCAATACAATAAGACAATAATATCAATAACATTAATGATGATAAAACAATGGATAATAATAAAACAAACTAAATATATAAAGTTAATGATTAATAAAAGTTAATAAACAGAGGGGATATAAACAATAATCCAGTAAATTTTATATTATAACTTTATATATTATATAAAAATATAAAGAATTTATATTTCTTACAAAGAACCAAAGCATTCAACACTTCAGGCCACTTTGAGAAAAGAACATGAAATACACACATATAGTGGTGTCCAACATTTCAGTTTTGCACAAGACCACATTAGAGATGCCAGAGCATGATGGGAAATTGAAAATGGCAGCTTGCAGTCACAACCCTGCTGTCAGGGAATGGTGGAATGGAGCAGCAGAAAGACACACGAAAGGCACTTTGCTGAGGGTCCTCACAGACCTGCAGCAGAGATAGCCTAGCCTGTAGATGATGTCATAAACAAAGTTTTCAAACTTTCAAGGAAGTTTCCCACTTTCAAAAGAATTGCTGAAGTCAGTTATTTAGATAGCTCAACAAAATTTGTTCCTTTAAATCAGGCTTCTTATACTCACATTCCATAAACTAGAGATAGCAACCCAGATAGCATGGTGGCCATGTGTTCTCTTTTATACAGTCCTCTGTTTGATGGATTGGCAGGAGGCCATCCTATAGTGCTCCTTTTAATTGAGGAGGTTTTCTTCTATTCTGGTTTAATGATAAAGAAATTTAAGAAAGATGCAGAGATTCTGGAAAGGGATCAGAAGAGGGCAACAAGGATGATCTGGGGACTGGAAACAAGGTCCTAGGGGAAGAGATTGAAAGAACCAGGCATGTTGGGCCTCTAGAAGAGAGCACTGAGAAAGATATGATAGCACTCTGCAAGTATTTGAAAGGCTGTCATCAAGAAGGACAGGATCTCTTCTTGATCATCCCAGAGTGCAGGACACAGAATAATGGGCTCAAGTTTTAGCAAGCAAGGTTCAGCTGAATGCCAGGAAGAACTTCCTGGCTAGGAAGGCTGTGCTTTCTCACCTTAACAGTGTTCATGATGCAACTGGACAGCCATTTGAGAGGGATGGTTTAACTGGGAGTCCTGCACTGAGCAGGAGGTTGGATCTGATGGCCCTCTGCCCCTTTGAACTCTGCTATTCTATGATTCAGAGATTCAATAAGTTAGCACTTGAGCAGCAAGACTCCTCATCACTGCATTCTGCACTGTGCTGACATGGGCCACATCTCTTAAAACTAAAATAATAATTACTAAAATTCAGCTGGCATATGTGAATGCTGGGCATTAGTGAGCACCCTATGGCCATGTGCTGTGTTCTGCTGGGTGCTTCATAAACCCAGTCATAAAAGATGTTTACGAAGCACATGGTGGTCTTTACTTCAGTGCCGCCATCCAGCAGATGGGTTTGGGGCTACAAATTTGACAGGATTGATTTAAGCCTCTCCCGAACAGCTTCCCTTTTTGGTATAAAACAGTCCTCGAATCTAAATAGGTGTGTTGTGTTTTTTCTCCAATCAAGCTGACACTTTGTATATTTCTGCCTTTATGTGTATGCTTGTATTGAGTTGATAGAGATCTGACTAGAGTACAAAAGTACTGTTGTTTGTGCAAATTGTGCTGCTGAATACAATAAGTGAGTTTCCAAATATTTAAAAGGGAAGCTGTAGCTCAGGAATGCAACACAGCGATTATTTATTGAACCTCTTTTGGTTGGCAGGATTATTGCAGAATTCCCCAAGGTGCAATGCCAATGTTTAATTAAAAAATCTAATTCTATAGAATGCATATTTGATTAAACTGATGTAGTAAAGCAATTTAACATGGCAGATGCTGTGCGTGGATTATGCATTTTTAGGAACTTGGACAGGAAGATGGTTGTTGTTGATCTCTTTTTACTAAAAGAGTGACGGTACCTGAGTTTAAACTGCACTGAAAAACAAATAAATAAGTAAATGCAGTGATTAATAGAAGCCAGCGTGGAGCTGTCAAAAATAAATCTTGTCAGACTAATTTAATCTCATTTTTGACTGGGTAACCTCCCAAATGGACAAAGGGAATAATGTATCTGTGGGCATAATCTATCTAGACTTTAGCAAAGCTTTTGACATAGTGCCTCATGACATTCTGATAAGCAAATTAGCAAGAACTGGACTAGATGGAAAAACTATTAGGTGAATCCAAAATTGGCTGCTAAATCAGACACAAAGAGTGTTCATCAATGGCACCTTCTCAAATTGGATGGAGTAATTACTGGGGTGCCACAGGGTTCAGTCCTGGGTCCAGTGCTCTTCAACATCTTCATTAACTATTTAGATGAGGAAGTACAAGGAAAGATAATCAGATTTGCAGATGATACAAAACTGGGCGGAATAGCAAACACCCTAAAAGGCTGAATGAAGATCCAGGGCAATCTTGATAAACTTGAACACTGGGCTCAAAGCAACAGAATGAAATTCAATAAGGACAAGTGCCAAGTTCTCCACCTAGAAAAAGAAACCAAATGCATTGATACAAGATGGGGAATACATGGCTCACCATAACTGAAAAAGAAAAAGATCTTGGAGTAATTGTGGGCAGTAGGCTAAACATGAGCCAACAATGTGATGCAGCCACCAAAAGGGCAAACGCTATTTTGGGATGCATTGACAGAAGTATTACTTTCAAATCACAAGTAGTAGTAGTTCCTCTATACTCCTTACTAGTCAGACCTCATCTAGAAAACTGTGTTCATTTCTGGGCACCAAGATTTAAGAAAGATACAGAAAAACTAGAAGGAGGAGGGCAACAAAAACGATCCAGGGTTTAGAACCACTGAGGAGACCCTGAGAACAGGGCGAGTTCAGCCTTGAGAAGACTGAAGGAGGACATGAAATTACTGTATCAGTACCTCAAAGACTGTCTCAAAAAGGCAGATCAGACCATTCTTGCTCATCCCAGAGTGTATGAAATAATCAGCTCAAGTTGTGACAACCCAGATTCAGGCCAGCTATCAGGAAAAGCTTTCTCACTGTCAGAGCAATATGACAGTGGAACCAGCCATCTAGAGAGGTGGTGGAATCTTCCACATTAGAGACCTTCAAATAGAAACATGACACCCCTCTGAGTGGGATGGTGTAACCTGGTGTCCTGCAACAGCAAGGGGTTGAACCCGATGGCCTTCATGGCCCCTTCCAACTCTACTATTCTATGATTCTGTGATTCTGTGAAATGCTATTTGTTGTATATATGTTACTGACAAGCAGTCATTAGTGTATATATCTTCTCATATATAGAACATAATAATAGCTCTGTAGGATCAGACCAAGGTCCATCTATAATTCAGCATTCTGTTCACACAGTGACCAGAATGGCTTCAAACTCAGATTTAAGCTACTCTGACAAATCCTTTGTACGTTCACACAACATGCTAGCCTACTGTAACTTATAAAAGTTGTGTCCTGTGAACCCAGTCACTGTCTAAATCCAACCGTGTGATTTTGGATTTATTCTGAAGGTGTGTGCCCTTCAGCCCTAGGGCCAAATATGAGCCTTGGCTTGCACAAACTTTTCAAAAGCCTTTCTTCAAGCCATCTGTTCAGACTTCTAGCAAGAGCAGTTAGGGGGCAATTCTATGTTTAGACACATTGGCTAGGGAATGCTGGAATTTGTCAGCCTTTTTTCTGTCTAAATGGGCATAGGATTGTATGTTTAATCCTCCTACCAGCACTTCTCTGTGTAGACAGGAAAATGGAAGAGAGGATGATGCTGTCAGAAAGAAAAGAAAAGAAAAGAAAAGAAAAGAAAAGAAAAGAAAAGAAAAGAAAAGAAAGAGGAAGGAGGGTGATCACAAGAGAACACAAGATCCCTTCTCTTGCCCTCAAGCTGCTGCCCTCACATCCTGCTTACAGGTGTCTCATGGGCAGCAGGTTGGCCACTGTGTGAACCTTAGTTCTAATCTTTTATTTGAGCTTTTCTTATGTTCTTCTAGAACAGGGTGGCTTTATCTGCTTTTTGACCTTCCCTGTCTGCTGCTGATCTTAATCCGACCTTCCACCAAGATGCAACCCGGACACATGACCCTCAAGGGAATAGCCCTCAGTGAAAGAAAGGCTCTCTGCCCCTGCTACCAACTATCATGAATGAGCCTTGCTCTCATCTGCTCCTTCTGTCCAGCTTTCATGTGCCCAGCTTAATGCGTGACCTCCTGGTCTGATGAAAGTTTTGTTTGGTGTTATTGTCCAAACTGACATATTATGATTTGAGAGATTCTTGCAGGTCAGGATTGCTTATCAGGAGCCATAGAGCACCAAATAATAATAACAATAACAATAATTCATTAATGGATTGGCCAATAGACTGGCCAATGGATTGGTCAGAGTAGCAAACTGTTAACTAGTCAATCTGCTTCTGAGAACTAGCAAGCACAGGACTTTTTGCAGTCCTCCAGTCCACGGATGGGAGGATTGTCTGAACGAATTTGGAGAAAAGCATGATCAGAAATGCACTACTAAATACATAAATGTCAATATTTTTCTATATCCTATTTTAGAATGTTGTGCTGTCAAAAATAATAATTCATATCTGAAATGTAGTTTACTAGTGTATTTTATTGTTCTTTAAAAAACAAGTCACAAGAAGGCTCATACCTCTGGCAATATAAGAAAGCACTTAACATGCTAGCTGTTTTTTCTAAATTTTGGTTTTTGGGTATTGGGGTGGGAGAAAATTTTACTTCGCATCGTAAGGCTGTTTAACTCCTGAGGCTGTTTTTCCAGGCATTTGATGGCTGAACTGTTAATGGTTGCTACTTGTATTTTAGTGGTCTTACTGTATTGTATTTTGATGGATAATTGTTTTACCTTCTTTACATTTTGTATCTTTTAATTCTTTCAAGTCTCCTGGGGTCTTTTTTTCCATTTGTGTTTTTTAGAGAAGTATCTAAAAGGGCATTCTTGGGGCAGGTAGGTCTAAACACAAATAGAATTGTGCCTTAAGAAATCTAACAAATATCAGCAACTTCTAAGAAGAATCCTTTTCATTTCTCAACCTGCCTAACAAACTGGTCTTTTGTGAGATGATGCAAGTTTTTATCATTGCTTCTAGACCAGAATTTTTATTTCTTAAAATGTGTTCTTTAGAATTAGGGTTAAATCCAGCATCATGCTAGGACAATAGGACTTCCTCTCTGTGTCTTTCCTCATGCAGCTCTCGGTCCCCAGAACAACATTTATTCCAGAAGGTTTCCCAGCCCTTAGGATTAGATCTTGAGAACATGCAGGGAAATTCTGGCCAGCTTGTGTGTCTGAAAGGAATTGCCACTTTGGATCCTTCATTTAATTTTTTGTCATGGAAGAACACACGAGTTCTTTCCTTTCCGCACCACTCTCTCTTTTTAAAAATACATTTCTACATTCAGTCTTTATTCTGCCTAATAATACAAGATATTGCCATCTTCTCTGCAAGGGACCTGTTGGCTGCTTAGAATATATATAAAAATGGTAGCTATTCTATATGAGGATCCATTTGTGACAGTGGTAATTTACTTATTGCCACACAATTGCGGCGACTTCTGCTATTACACTAATATTGTTATAATTACTCTCTGGGTGCTATATCAGTTAACACTTGGACTGTTTGCCAAGACACATGAAGCCTTGAAGCAGCATTCCTCCCCATGAAAAATGTTATTAGTTTTATAACCCATAAATACTACATCCCAGATAATGTCCCTGTGAAAGAGAGTCGATCCATCATGTTTCTCATTAGAATGCAATTTGCAGCTGCCATTAAATGACCCATTACAGTAAAAGCGGAATGTTTTGCCACTGTGAGCTGCATTCCTTTTGGCGACAGTTCAGGGAGATATTTGGAGGATGGCAGCCTGTTTTTCACAAGCATCGCAATAAATTTGCTATCCATCAATTCCATCGGGGCACATTTCTTTCCGAAACTTTCCTTGCAGCACGGCTAGTTTGTCAGTTCCAAGCAAGTGGCATAAAGGGGAAGTTTACTAAGCCCTCTGCAAGGTGACTGCATGAAAACACGCCAGGGTCATGCAGTTTAGAGCTGGTTCCAGGGTTCTGGGGCCCTTCGCCCTTCACCCACAGGAGGTGCCTCCTTCAGAGAACCGTCTTTCCCCCCACTGCTGTGGATCCTCACCTTTTGCCTCAGCATTGCTGCCATGTGCTTGCTTGTAAGCAGAGGCCAGTGAGAAAGCAGAATGAGGCATCTGCTTGTCTTTCTCAGCAACACACCCACTTCATAGTCTGGGCCGAAGTGAGAGACAGACAAATGGGTGATGTTTTCTCCTTTTCTATTTATTATATTTGCATCCTACCTTTTCTCCTGCTAGGAACCCAAGGGAGCTTACATAGTCCTCCTGGCCATTTCATCCTCACAACAACCCTATGAGGTAGGTTATGTTCAGAGTTAGTGGCTGGCCCAAAGCACCCAGTGAGCTTCATGGCCAAATGGAGACTAGAATTCAGACATCCCGAGTTTCACTCTGAAGATTTAACCACTGGGTTACATTGGTTCTTCGTTGCAATGGTGAAAAGGAGGAACAAGTATGGGGGCTTCTTGTCAGCAAGCCCCTCTTGGGGAATGGGATCTTTGCAGCTGCCCCACCATACTGACCCTTGATACTGGCCCAGGCGGGATCCATTTGGCTTGGTGGGCTGCAACAGTTTGTATGGACCAGCTTTAATGAGCCTTACAAAAATGACTCCAAAAGAGCTTCCACAGCAAAACCTACTGCATTATCCCAAGGAGCTGTGAGGCATCAGGGTCTCAAACCAAGCATTTTGGTGGCAGGGCCACCAAGGCCCCCTTGGACTGCTCTCAGGCAGGGAGACCTGCAGCACCACCCCACCCCTGCCAGAAACAGTGCTATGGCTTTGGGTCAATCCAGGCTGACTGTGAAACCTGAGCAGCCAAGGTGGCCTTGCCTGGAATTCTATTGTTCCAGGCTTGGTCCCTCAAGTAGAGCAATCTTTCAGCAGGTGCTTCTTTGGACTTCTGCTTTGTCCCACCGTTCTGTGAACTGTCTCCCTGTCCATCTTAGGCAACATCCCATTCCTCCAAAGCTGGCTTACCAACTTGCTTACTTATGAGCATGCTGGGCTCTGACACAAGTGTAGGGCAGCTTTCACAGAGCTTGTTCGCATACCTCCCTTGCAACAACCCCATGAGGTTAGGCAGAAAGATGGTGATTGGCCTGAGATCATTTGATGAGCTTCATAGCTAAGCTGGGAACTGAACCAAGGACTTCCTCTTCCAACACAAAATCACTATCCATCACACCACAATGACATGTACTAGCCTGTATTCCTGATATATGATGTTATTAAGCTGCGGCATATTGATGAGCTAAAGTAGGGGGAAACATAGCAGGATTCACCATTGTCCTTTGTTTCCTGGCCTTGTCTTCTGGAAAAAATCTTACCTACCAAGGAGAACAAGCAAGTGGCTATTTACTGCCCAGGTTAATCAGCCCAACTCTTGAAAGCAGACACCTACCTGGCCGAACCACACCAAAGCCAAGCGGGCAAGCTGTGTGCTTCAAGCAGAATTCTAGTTCCAGGTACCGTCCCTCAGTGCACTCACAGACACGGTTCCTGGTGCGGCTGCATCCGACTTTCTCATACTGCAGCTCATGGCACACTGCATTGCAATACTGGCACTCATCCTGACTGTTCCAGTCATCTGCATAGTATTGCTCCGGGCAGGGAGCACACACGGTCTTTGAGGAAGCTGTGCAGTGCTGCTTGACGTAGGTTCCAGGAGGGCACTGGTCGCACAGCAGCTGGCGGGAGACGACTGGGTCATAATGAAGGTACTTTGGCACAATAACTGCCTGGACGGTCCACTTCACAGACATGTCGAGCAACTAACAGGAAAGAGAAAATACAATTTTTGAGGTTCTTCTTCCCTCCTTCCTTCTCTTCTCCCTTTCTTCCTTCCTTCCTTTTTTGCAACACCACAGTAAAGGCAGATGTGTTATTATTTTATTATTACCTTTATACATTTATATCCAAACTTTTCTTTTTGCAAAGACACCAAGGCAGCTCACATGGTCATCCTCCTCCTTCTCTACATTTTATCCTTGCAACAATCAAGCTTCACCCAAATTAATTTGCAATCCTTGTGGGGGGCCAGCAGAGCATCTTCTACTCCTGAGCAAGATGGAAGATGGTAAAATTCCATAGAGGGAGGAAACTTGTGGCTTCCTTTTGAAAGCTGGCAGTAGGGCTTCTTTCCTCTTGCTCTTCCACAAATGGGGACTGCAAGAGGCTCTTTCACTGATGGTCAACCACTGCTTCCTTTCTTCCCCAGAAGATCACAAGTCCCAAGCAACTTTACTCTTGACATTTTTCTGCAAGTGAGGCCATATACAAGGACCAGAATAATCACTGGAAAAGAAAATGGTGACCAGGCCACAACAGAAAAGAAATTCTTCATGGCCTGGCCACCATTTTCTTTATAGCTTTGCCACATATTTTTTCATGGGATTTTTCAGAAAAAAAGAGAAGAGACAAAAAGTTGCCACTCTGCCATCCAAGATGGCAAATTTTGGCATCCTCCAGTAAGTGAAATGGTGTCTGATTTGGCCAGCTGTGGATGGAACCATGTCTGCAGAGCCCTAGATCCATGATGAAAGTGGATTAGATCTTCAGGGGACAAATTGGCAACAAACATTTGGGTAGGGGGACCACAACAACTGAATTTGAAATGCCCTTCCTATAGCCTTCATCCATCCCCAGGTGTGTAGTGGAACTAATCCTCATTGGGATGCAGCACCTGCCCTTTTCAGCAAGGATGCTGATCCATTCACCACCACTTATCCCCCTTATTGCTTGTACCTTCTGAGCTTGGTGGAAAGCCTCCTGCTAGCTGGGATTGTAATGTGAAGTATGCTGGGGATGCCTTGATCTGGAGTGGCTCATAAGGACGTTGCAAAAGACCTGCTCCCAATGGAAAGGAAAATGGCAAGAACTGATTTGTTGATTTGGATCAACGCATCTGCCTTGATATTCCGACTGTCCTTGGCATTGTTATGGAAACTTGGTGAGCCTGTGTCCTTCAAAATGTACCATTGATCATCCACACATATCGCCTTTAACACCATTTTTCAGTATGGAGAACAGTCCTGTACTGCAGGATTGCAGACGTTCTGCAAGTATCTAGCTAATCTTAAAGTACTGTGCTTTACCAAACATCCCAGGTTCAAATAGAGATTTTAGTCACCCTTTCTTTCTCTAGTTGGAAGATGATTTTGAAAGAGAATTTGCATCATTTTAATTTCCTTTAAAATCTGGACACATATTTACCCCACCAATCTTGAAACAGAAACCAAATGCCATTTGTACTCTGCCCTGCCATGCCCCACCTCATGAAACCCATGCAAACTAGATAACAACTGCAAAAAGGCTGCCCAGATTCCTTCAAGCATGTTTTCCCTTCAAGCACAGTCTTGTGGAAGTAAAGAAACTCGTTTTTCAGCCTTCGAAGGTCTGATTATATGCTTTGGCTTTGGGGTTTTCATGCAGACCACAGAAGAATGTTTGAATTCACTGAAACAGATAAAGCACCCAGTGTTTGGAATGTCAAACACATCCCAGAGTCTAGTTTTCCTTTGAAAGTCTCTGCCAAGTCAAATCTTTACATTTGCTGCTCACTTTTCACCATCACATAAATGTCTCTTAATTACCTTTGGGTCAAAATCCATTTGGACTATTACTCTCTTTCAAGTAGTAGCCAGCTAGTAGGAGCTCACCAGCATGGTCTGATGGTTGTGGTCCTCCTCCACTCCCTTGTTTATCACCAGAATCTGAAGACCTACTGCTCCTGAAACCGGAGATTTCGGAGCTAGAAACCGGAACTAGCCCAAGTTCAGCAAATCCTCTTTTAATGTGGTGAGTCCTTTATGGAGCCATCTAGATTAGTCCTATTCCTATAGCAAAAATTATACTTTGTGTGAAGAAGGGGATTTCACTTGCCACTCCTGAACCTCTAACCACTAATCAATTTCACTGGGTAATGCTGAGTTTATTACTATAAGAAATTGTGCTTATAAAAATTTATAGTGTGACTACACTTACATGGTGCACACAGTTCATTGCACCTGAAAAGAATATTGCAGCATTGGGAAAGGGGCAACTAAAATGATGAAGGGACTGGAGCAACTCTCCCATAAGGAAAGGTTGCAATGTTTGGAATTGTTTGCTTCAATAAAGGATGAGGAAAGGGAGACATTTAAAAGAAGTGTATAAAATTATGCATGGTGTGGAGAAACTGCATAGGGAGACAATGTCTCCTATTGTCTAATAGAAGAATCCAGTGGGGTCATTGCATGAAGCTGAATTGCAGAAAATTCAGACAGTTAAAAGGAAGACGTTCTTCACACAGCAAATAGTTAAACTATGGAATTCACTTCCACAAGTTGTAGTAGATGGGCCATCCAGCTGGATGGCTTTCAAAGGAGACTCAATAAATTCATGGGTGAGAAGCCTATTCATCCATGGCTACTAGTCCTAACGGCGATATGTTATCTCCAGATAAAGCATGCCTATGTACCAGCTGCCGGGGATCATGGGCAGGAAGGTGTGTTGCACTCAAGTCCTGCTTGTGCAGCTGGCTGGCCTCTGTGTGAACAGAATGCTGGACTAGAGGGATGCTTGATCTGATCCAGCATGACAGTCCTCGTGTCCTCATGTTTTTTTATTCTTATTCCTTCCCTGTATTTCTGAAGTTCAGGTATGAATGCTGCAACTTAGGTAGTCAAATCAGCAGTATCCATTCATAAGAGGAAGGTGTCAGCAAGCTTAGGGGAATCCTGAGGATTACAGAAGTATCATAAATCTTTAGGGAAACATATATAAAGGGAAGAAGCAAAACAGCCTGGTGAGGACACAACCTGTTCATTGAAGACCCAATGTGGATTGAATTTTTGGGAGCTGGTGACCAACCTGGTGTGTTAGACTGCAAGCTCCATCATTCCTGGCCGTTCTTGTTGGGTATTGCAGTCCAACACACCAGGGCAGCAGTGGGTTGGTCACCAGGTTGGGGAAGGCTGCCCTAAAGATTCCCTAAGCATAAATTTGCAGAGAGGAGAGTGTTAGGTACCAAGTGTGAACCAGCCCAAGGCTCCAGTCTGATGCATGCGCATCTGTGGATATGTCCTATTAAATATGGTGCAACTTTTTACTGAGCAACCATTTGTAGGATTGGGCACATACAGCCCAGTACTCTAAATTCAACTACTTTATGGATGAGAGAGTTTAAATGTCCCATGCTAACTGGGTTCACACAGCATGATAATGCATACTCAAAGCAAGTACGGGTTGAGTGTGGACTGTCACTGAAGCATCAATCATCATGTTGTCTGAACTCAACTAGGGTAACAAATGATGGCCAACAACCCACAGTGCATGACCCAACAAAAAGCATGGGTTACCATCATGGGTTGTTCATGGTTAAAATGCTTTTTAGCATGGCTGGGACCATACAACACAAAGACCCGTGTTTCAGCAACAACCCAGAGATAACCCACACTCAGTCCTTGAGTGTCAGTTATCATGTCTGAATACAGTCAGTGTCAACTGTAGCTAATTCCTAACATATCTGAATACTCTTATACACCTAGCATTGCTTTTTTGATTCTCGGTGTTGCATCCACTAGCTGTTGCTGTGATTCCCAGGGAGATCATTTCATATTTTACAAAGCCCTTCCACTTCAGCTTTGAACTCCTTAGTGCTTCTTTAGTTAGAGTGCAGGAAGAGCAAAGAGGATGGCAGATAGTCAAGTCTTTCAGCTTTTCTAACAACTATAAATTTGCACACCACATCTTGTCTTGTGTCTTTGCATCAGAATTCGAAGTGGTCGACACTCAGGACACAACCTTATTCCTACATATGCATATTTAGAGAGAAAAAGCACTGCAACTTCTGGCATTCCCCAGCCTAAGTTACACGCACATGAAGTTTTGGGGAATTTCTGCCAACCTTGGGTTCCTCAAGCACATCCTGATAGCTCACTCTGGTGTGGAAGTGATGCCATGTGGGCTACATAAAGAAGGCACTTATAGTCTGAGCATCAGAAAGAGAGGAGGTGATTTATTGATGACATGTTTGGCCTTCCCTTTCTCAAAGGAGCTGAGAATAATGTGCATGATACCCAATCCTATATTAGCCACACAGGAACCCTGTAATAGGTGAGATTGAGAAATGGTGACCGGCCCAAAATTATGCAATACACCTCATAGATGACAGGGGATTCGAACATGGGTCTCTGCACACTTAGTCCAACATGCTAGCTGCTAATCCTCACTGGCTCTGAAAAATTTAGATGGAATCACCAAGTAACATAAAAACTAGTAGTGAGGCCCCAGAACTGCCAGTTCAATACACTTTTGAGAGGTGGCCTTCTTTTTCTCTTCTAGTGACTGGCTATTCCTTCCTAGTATGCTGAAGAGTTGATGCAGAGCTGAAAAGAACTAGAACAACCCTGTGCACAATTCTTCTGCTAAGAAGGAAAAGCCAGCAAAGACAGACTTTATGACCCTTAGAGGGAGTCCAGATACTGTCAACGCAGCTATTTTAAACCAGCTTGTGTCCTGCAATATAAGCAATGCATCGCACATGGCTTTTGTGGCTGGTCATCTGTAACTGAACAGAGCAGTCTTCCTCAACCAATCTCCCTCAAGGTGTGCTGGACTGCGACACCATGATCCACAACCTGTGGAAGCCACCAGTCCAAAGCACCTGAAGGAAAAGGCTGCAGCAAGGTGAGAAGCCATTCAGAGATCCACTAATTCCTAGCAAATGTCCTCCTACTTTTCCTTCTCTTGCTTGCTTGCTTGCTTGCTTGCTTGCTTTCTTTCTTTCTTTCTTTCTTTCTTTCTTTCTTTCTTTCTTTCTTTCTTTCTTTCTAACGAACAGACATGACAAGCATTCATTCTCAAACCAAGAAGATGAAGATTAGAGGGTCTGACAGGGCCAATTATCACATGATTCCTGTCAAGCTGAGGCTGGCGGGCAACTCATTGACAGATTATCTGTAGGGGTTGTCATACAGGGTGAGCAAATATACAATTGTGCCTCTGAACAGCTCCTGTTCATGTTATTGAAGCTTGCCCAAGAGTAGGACCTTTGCACCCCTTTAACTGTTTTATGGTTGTAATATGGTTTTAATCTTTATTTGTATTTTGGCTTTTTATGTAAACTGTCCTGAGATTTTATAATAATCACAGTATATAAGAAATTTAAATAAATAAATAAATGTGCATAACAGTCACGATCCAGTAAAAATTGGGGACATGCATGCTTAAATAGCACATGGCAACCAGTGGCATATTAAAATGTTTTAAACTTTGGCTGGATCATTTCCACCTTGTACAATGTTCACAGCTGCTGTGTGCATACAGATACTTAACAAGGCACAGTCCACTGGAAAGTTCTCCTTCACATTCCACATGGTAAAAGGGAGTTCGTGCTGGATAACTTCCCAGTGGACTAAGTCCCCTTTTTTAAAAAAAAGATACCACTTATCTAAAAGCAGAACAGAAAAAAAAGATTTCCATTGTTGGACTCTAACTATAGAAGTGACTTTGTTAATTTACCATATACACAATGCAACAAATGTGAAGATGAAAATGAAGTTGACAGACAAAAGGAACATTCACTGTTGTTTGATCAGACTTTCCTCCTCTTTTCCCCAAGATGAAAGACACTGAGAGTATATTGAATAGATGACATCCAGGATAACATCAGATATCACAAGACAAACAATTCTCTGCCATGGATTCTGGAGCAGGTTTTAAGTGTTATTTGCAGAGTTTGATTTGCAGCTTTCCCTAGCCTCAAGGGTGGGGCATGCGTCAAATGAATGGATTCCCAAAGTTAAGTCGGAGTGAGGGAGAGAACAATTACAGAAGCAGAGGCAGGAAAATTCAAAACTTACATTCATGGATTTTGGTGATGCAGACATGAATGTACCACAACTCATTGGAGCTACGTTGGAGCAGAATATGTTCATTTGTTCAGCATCACAGGAAACTAACTCTACACATACCATGGGAACAAGTGAGGGAAACTTTTTCCTCCCAGGCATAGAATGTGCACTAAGATTTGGACTGTGCTCCCATACACCAAGAGGAACCAATGGTCCAGCAGAGGGTCTGAGGTTCAGGCTCTGCATCTTCTATTGAAGGGATCACAGGTGGAAAGGCTCAGAAGAACCTCCAACGAAGACCCTGTGCAGCAGAGCGCACAGTACAGGGATAAGATGGACTTCCAAACTGACTCCATAAAGCAACCTTGCACGTTCGCTGAAGACACATAAATGCCAAATTCGGGCTGTTTGTGACCTGAATGAGAACAGCCTTAGCTGAGTGGAAGAGCAGTCTCTGCATGAAGAAGCTCTCGCCCAAAACCTACTGTGTTTTTGTGCTGTGTTGACAAGATTAGGCTAGATAGACGGATTTTGTATGAAGCAGCATCCTGAATTCCTAATCTAATTCAGCCCACCGGTTTGCTCCTGTCCCTTCTTCGCCTTCCTCCCCATAGATTGTCCTGATAGCATTAAACAAGCAATCCCATTCGCCAAGGTAGCAGTAGCATCAGCGTAAGGGCGGCTGGAACTACGAGGCTTAGAGCATTCCTCTACCTTGTAAAGGTGGCATATTCGCTCCTTCCCCCAGCGCCTGACGCCAGGGGTGCGTTCTCCTTTGCCCAACGCCACCTTCCTAAAAAGACCTGAGGAGGAAAAGCCCGGCTGGCAGGCTCTCCCAGCTCCCTGCCTCGGCTAGTTCCAAAGCCACCGGCAGTCTCTGGGCAAGGACTTACCACAAGCGTGCAGCACAGGAACTTGTTCATTGTGGTCGCTTTAAAACCCTCAGGGATCTGGGCAGCCAGTCCAGGCAGCTCTCCACTCTCTTAGCAGTTCGCAAACACTGGCCCAGCACATTAAAAGTACCTCTTTATATATGCCTGCGGCCCCCAAGCAACAGGAAACCTCGGCTCAGCTCTCAATGCTCTTTCCCTCCCCACCATCAATTTCTTTCTGACTTTTTTTCTTTCAGAAAAAGGAACCTGCAGATGATTTCATGCAATTTCTTTCAGCACTATTTAACCACAGGCTGCTGGGGGGGGGGCGGGGGGGAGGTTGGGAGGGTGTGTCAGGATCCGGGCACAGCAATGAGTTAACTAATTACTGTCTGCCAGACACCGCCTCTGCTGTGCTACTGTCCACCCTTTTTCTGGGCGAAGAGGGGGAGTTTAAAAGACTCACCTCCAGGACATCAAGGAGGAATTATTCAAAGTCCTGGTTGTTATAGAGACAAAGTTTTAAAAATACCTTGCTGGAACTCAGTCTTCCTCAAAGTGGCTGCTAGTGCCTTTACTTCCTTCCTTCTTTCCTTCTTCCTTTAATGACTTTTTTATTTATTTTGGCTTTTGAGGCTCAAAATAGGAGCTGCAGTAAAATTAAAATAAAATATACATATTTTAAATACATTAAAAATTTTCTTTGCAGTTTATCTCTTGATCCAATTCAAAATACTGCAAGGTTTATCATTTAATACAGGGTTTGTTAAACTTGCAAAATCATCTTCTTCATCCTCCTCTTCACGTTGCATTTAATATCCTGCCTTTTCCCTCTGGTGAGAAAACCACTGCAATTTACATAGCTCTATTGTATTCTCACAACAGTAGCCCTGCACAGTAGGTTAGGCTGAAAGTGAGTGGCTAGCTTAGAGGCACCAAGTGGGCTTCATGGCTGAGTGGGCACTAAAACTCAGATCTCCCAGGCCCCCAGTCAAACACTATAACCACCGCAAATACTGGTTCTTGAGTGTATCACCTACCAGTATATTGTATTAATGTATTTGACAGCTATATTGTGTCCATCCCTATAAGGTAAGCAATTCACCTTCCCAGTTCACAGATGTGGAAGTGAGGCTAAAATACTGTACTGATAAAGTTAAAATAAAAATTTTAAGAAATCTTTTTTTTTATGGTGAAGATGACTTGATTAACTGATTTGATCGACCATCAAACAAATGTACAATTATCTGTCCCAAGGCATGATCTGAAAATGTCCCATGGATTTTCAGCATGCTTCAGCTGAGCATGTAAAATGCTGGTGGTAACTGGCAGATATTATTATTATTATTATTATTATTATTATTATTATTATAATAACATTTCTATGCCGCCCCTTGCCAAAGCCTCGGGGCGGCTTACAACACAATAAAATGCATTGCAATACAATAGAACATAATAAATTACCACTAAATACAAAAATACAAAAAATACCCATCATATAATCAACAAACCTTTTCTTGGCAAATCTCCAGAGCAGTTTTGCAACTTTTTAAAAATGTATGTGGATTTATTTTGTAAGCTGGATAAACACATCAACAGGTGTACCACTTAAATAAATTGGAAATTGTAACCAAGCATTCAATGATTAAAGAGTATCTGTTTTAAAAGCAGACAGCTCCTGATGCATGAATGTTGGGGGCAAAGCCATGAGCCAGCCCTCCTTGGCACCGGAAAGAGTTGCCAATCCAGTTTTTGGCTTGCTAGTACGATTGTAACACAGGCTGAAAAATCACATTCACATCATGGATAAAGTCATTGCAACAACAAGGCTACAGGATGACTCTATGGCAGGTGTTGTACCTGGACCCAGAGAGAGATCTCTGCTTTGTGTTGTACCACCCAGAAATTCTGCTTCATTGACTGAAATAGCCATTCACAAGAAGGGGAGTGGGAGAGAGAGAGAGGGTGCATATGGGCATCGTTACCCCAGCAAGGGTGGAATTATACATTGTATCCAATTCTGTGATCCTTTTGGGTGACAGAGGAGACCAGTACGGTTTGCATGGAGAAATGGCTTCCTAACTCTTTTGCTCATGTGCCATTGACTGGATACACACAACATGACAACCCATTATTGGTGACAAGCCTTGACAGTTTGTCATGTCATGTGAACCCATGCAGGGTGGATTTTTTAAGGGTGGATTTTTAAGGGCAATGGGCCACTTTGACAAACCATGGTTTGTACTAGAGATTCTTGTACCCACAGTGTGTTGTCTTCATCCTATCCTGGCAACTGGCACCAGGGTTAAGGGAAGTGGTGAGTGACCCACTTGGCTACAGCAACAAAAACCCAAGCCACACAATGAGAGCTCTGTCTAGTTCACCACCCTTAAAAATGTACCCCAAAGATCTGCAAATATTTTATTTTATTTTTAATTGGACTTGTGCAAATACAGAAGTTCACACTGTCAAAGATCCAGAATGGGAACTTTACCTTGGGCAATGTCAAGCTGCAGCTGCAAATAGGGTTCTTTCTACTTTGTGTTTCTCTGACAGCTGTCAAAAGGAGAGCTGTCAAGGAAAAGCAAAGCCTAAGTGATCTTTACTAAGGAAAGAACGTGGCCACTAGTTCATCCGTTTCACATGAAGATCCTCTTTTTAATTTTAATTTTATTTTTATTTCGTTTTCCTTTTTGCTGGAACTAACACTCCCCAGTGTCCTGCATTTCTCTTTTTACTATCCTTTCCTGAGCTTTGGGAGTTCAGGAATGTGAGAAAATGGGAACCATCCCAGTTTCAGGAGCACAGAATGTTGACTGCTAGCTGTCAGAGCTCAGCTTCCTTGCAAAATGGACTGTTGACAGGCTGGTTATTTTTTTTCTTTTCTTTACTAAGAAATAGACATATGTATCTGCATATGCTCCTACAAAAAAAAAAAAAAAAAGAATCCCAATTAGCCCTGTCAACCCACCCCAGTTTTTAAAGGGAGTCTGAGTTGCCAAATCTTTATGCTCCTGTACCTGGTCTAGCTCATGCTTTTCCACATTCCTGCACTCAGAATTGACAAAGGGAGAGGAGACAAGATGTGTCCTGTCATGGAGTCCTCTAGGATGATTTCAGAAGGGTCAAGGAGGAACTGGGGGACATAGAGCCCAGCGGGGCCAAGTGTCTGCCAGGAGCACTTGGGGTTGTTTCATAGTCCACACTGTGTAGCTTAGTCGTAGGGTGAGTTGTTCCAGTGTGTGGACCTGTCCTCCTTTCCTCTCACTGTTTTTACTTCAATCTGTCCCTAGCAAAGAAAGATATACCTGACTGGCAAAGATGCTCTGTCTGGAGTGTTTTCCAGCCCTTGCCTGGAGTTCCCCATGATTGAACCAGAGACCAAAGCAGGGGCTGTTCCGCCCAGTTATAGCCTTTTTCCTTACATCTCACCCTAGTGGAAAAGACTATGACTAGGTGATCTGCATGTGTGCTTGGTCTGCTATCCAGGTGTTGACTGTTGATGAGTGTCTTGAAAGCCCTGCTCCTCCTTCCTATGGGATTGGTCAGCCTTTTAAAAAGGAGACCTCTTCAAATTAACTGTCCTCTTACAGCCCTTCAAATAGAGAATTGTCCCCTGTAAAGTAAGATGCATGGCCACCTTCCTCCCCATGCTGTTCTCCTCTCTCAGGTGGTGGCTGTGGTGACTGCATTTCCCCAAAACAAAAACGATCCCTAAAAGGAATCACAGAATGGTACAGAACATGTCGTTCCACTCTAAGTCATACGTTACTTGCTCCCAAACATCTTTCCTTGCTCACCTGACCACAAATACCTGTGTTAGTCATTTGTGGTAGATGGATGGAAGGAAAATTAGGTAACTTTCTTCCAATTTACAAACTTGTCTTACAGCTGACATTTGCTATGAGCAGCTTGATGAGTGGCTATTTACAAGTCTGGTGTTTTGTTTTTGCTGTATCACTGGTCAGGCCTTTCTTTCCACACAACTAAGGCTGCATGGAGAAAGACAAGAGTGTCATAGGCAGTCGCCTTGCCTCCCCATCATAATCTATGCTGGCTCCTCCCCAGAACTGTCCATAATTTAGGAGAAATCCTACAGATTCCATGAGTTGCAACCCAAGTGTGGCCAGCCTCCATTTCACTCTTCCTCCCTGCAGTATCAGTTGCATGGAGAGCAAGGCCTAAACAGGACTTACATTCAAACTGAATATTAGCTTCCTTGGAAGATTACTACCTTTCACATTTGCTTTTAGCAGTCACTTTGGATTTGAACATGTACCAATTAATGCTGACTTTTGTTGCATTTGCTCTAAACTCTTCACTTTGATTCATTCACTTCCATTAAAAATCAAAGCTGATATTTTTCACGGCTGTGGCCCACATGGCAAACACTTGGCCAGCCACAGGTTCCGTAAACATCTTACATAAATTCCGGGATTCATAAACAGCAGTTTGCAAATAATGAAGTGATAGTCATGTCTGCAAAATAAAGTCATGGCAAGGGACTGCTCTTCTCTCCACATCCCAAGCCCACCACACTGTAGAATTGTAGGAGTAGAAGTCTCAGGAGGACCAGGGTGGGGAAGAGGAGAAGGCACCGCATGTGCCTGTGGCCAGCCCAGGAGACTCACAAGTGGACACTGTGTATAACGTTGTAGGCAATCCTGTTCATCAACCAGTGGCACAGAAACCTCTAACGGGGTGGAGTGGGACCCTTGGAAGTTGTGCATATGGACATAAGGGACAGGCGATAGCAAGGGAAGTCTTTTTGTGTGATTGGATGTGCAACAGTGCACTGCTGCATTTAAGCCACAGGATTCCCTGCTTTAGTTTGTTCCACCCATCAGAAGATTGAAGAAGGCCAAAGAGGTCACACTGGCTTCTCAAGCACAGTGTTTCCATGTCTAATGCATGCAAAAGCTCCTGTGTTGCTGAGAAGCACATAGTTTCTATTGTCCTGGAGCTGCAGTGGTGGAAGAATTATCACCAGGGAATGCCAAACAAGATCAGTTTTTGGTCTGAATCATAGGGATTATCTTAATATATGAATGTAGAATTTATTAGCGTATGATTAACTAGGGTGCAGCTTCTTCCACTACTGCATGTCCAGGAATGTTCTGTGTTCATAGGAACGTTGCCTGGCAGAGGTCATGCGTTCCAGGTGAAATGCTGAAGTGGTCTGAAAAAGGTGCCAGAAGTTGATGACCACTAGTCTGAATGATTTTCAGAGGATTGCAATCAACCTTCATATAGAGAAAACACTCAAACAGAAGACTGCTCTCTGTAGAAGGGGACACATGGCCACCCTCATTAGCAGGGTGCCAGCCTGGCCATGAAGTGACCAGCATTCACCTGACCATCTGAAAATGACCTTTGCATCCTTCCCCTGGGTTGGTGATAAACAGATAGCATGGAAAGAGACAACCTAGGACAATTTGGAGGCTTTTGGTGGGACGGTCTTCATCTCGAATGCACTACGACTCTTTGTATGGAATGGACCCATCATCTCTGGTCTACTGCGACAGTTTTCCTCTTTCCTCTATTTTCCCCACCACACATTCTGAAAAAGGCCATTATAGTCTTCCGCTGGGCTGGGGAATGAAGAGCTATCATGCTAAGGGACACTTGAGGACATCTGGGGGATTTCAGTCCTGGATACAACCAAGAGTAAAGCAGCTGAATTGTGAATTCTGGCAGAGTATTCAGGCGGCTTTCCAGGCACTTCTGTTTGTTGTGTAGAAAGGCACGGAACACTTCCCTGAGAAACATATTCTACTCTCTTAGCAGAGAAATATAAAATTTATATGGTTCTTACTATCCTCTTTCACTAAGATCTACCAGATAAAGGAGCAGCATTTTCAGAATTTTCTGGGTAATGTGCTGAAAAAACATCTTCTGAAACAACAAGGTGGTGCTTCTCCCAAGGTTTCATTAAGTGTGAATCACATGTTGTTGGTTACACCCTGAAACCACCCAACACACCATTTCAAAATGTGAGGAACTTGCACTAACAATGTCACTGGTTTATCAGACATTATTGAGAAGTTTGAAAATAGGAACAAAAGTCTCTCCAGCCTGATCTAGCTATGATTATTCACAAGTGTTGGTGCCACAAGTCAAGTTGTTCTCTGCTTGTTCACCATCAAGTTCTGAAAAGACTGCCTATTTCTCTTCCTCACTGTGCTGAAAGCACATAATCAACAGGATTGCAAGCCTGGGAACCAAGGAATCCTATAAGCAGCAGATGATTTTAAATAGAAAATAGGAAATGCATATTAAAGGACAGCAAAACTGCAACAGATAAGGTCTGCAAAGAGGTTTCTACAGAGTTACCAGAAAGGACAGCAATGAAGAGGAGAAGGTAGCCAGGGATACTGAACAAAGCCGACACTGACCTTGGTGCACGACCAAAATATTTCCTTTCTATGTAATTCATGTTAACTTCATTGTATTTATTTATTACACTAAACTGCACTGTATTGCTCACACACATGCAGCTTCACTGGAATATGTTTCCAGAGGGATTTATGAAAGAAGAAACATGCAATACAATTTCAAAATATGACAGGTGCCAATCAGAACAACCCAGTTCAGAGGATGGGATAAAACTCCCTGCAGGGTCAGCCTCAAGAGGGGTTAGGTAAGGCACTAAAGTGACCCATCCGGGGCCTACTCATCTGACTCCTGAGAGTTGCTCTGCTTCCGCAGCGTTCACCTGCTTTTGTCTGTGGCCAAGGCAACAGAGGTACAAGAAGGGGGAGCAGTGGCCTCCTTGCCCACTGGCTTTCTGTCTGTCAAGCAAGTAAGTGGTAGCCACAATGAGGAGGAGGAGGAGGAGAGGAAGAGCAAGAGCAGCTGGTGGACATGGCAGTGAGAAGTAGACTCACTGAAGGAGACTGACTGGGCCAAGGGCCCTCCAGATCCCACAGCTGACACTGGCTCAGTGGTGCAGCAACATGATTTCCAAACATGCCTTTCAGTCCATGGCATCTCCCAGGCCTGGGAAAGACTCTTGGCTGAAAAACTGGAGAACCATTGCTACTCAGTATTGATCAGCAGCAGGCAATCCAAGGCCCTTCAGATGTTTTGCACTACAACTCCCATTCTCCATGACCATTGGCTAGGCTTAGGGATGTGTGAGGAATCTGCCTGGGGGTGGAATCTGTTGGATTCTCTGGGCTCAGCTACCCAGACTCTGTTCTACTTTACAGCAGCCCAGAATCTGAGTTCCTGGTGAGCTCAGCCAGTGTTTTCAGGGTACTCAGGGTACAGGAATGGAGTCTTATGCACTGCAGGAGCAGCACCCCTCATCCGTGCCTGCTGATGCCACTGCCAGGTGAAGGGAAGGAGGTGAGCGGGCTTACTACTTGCAGGCCCCTCTTCCACATCCTGCAGCCTTTCTTTGAGTGTCTATACCTGAAGAGGAAGGTTGCTGGTTGTGCAATGGGGATCCATGAATGTTTGTGGACCTCCTCTTGGCTTGGCTCACTTTGCAGGACCTGGACCTGGCCAAGCATGATAGGAAATCTCTGGATGCTACAGGGACAGGTTCCAATGGGTTCATTCCTACCCTAGAGAGGCAGGCTGGGGCTTCTGGGAGTCATAGCCCAAAAAATCTGGAGGGCAATCATTTGCCTACCCCCGGGGTAGACAACCCTAAGGAACTGGATATGTGTGTGTGTGGGGGGGGGGGAACTTTAGCTGTTCACCAGTAGATAAGGAACAGCCAGTGAGCATGAAATACTTCAGATCCTTAAAAAGTTCATACTAATTAAAATGTCTTGGCAGGTATTTGGTCAGTGACTGAAAGAGAATAACTGTTCCAGGTGAGCCTCCATGAAGAAGGCATTTCCTATTCAGAGTGCCCCTGCTGAAAACAAAAACAAAATCCTCTTCCTAGTAAGAATACCAACATGTCTTGTGGACTTTTTAAGACTAGGACCCTTCTCAGCTTCCACGATCCACAGTCCACTTCATCAGCTGCACAATGCATGAGTTATAGCTATACATTATTATTATTATTATTATTATTATTATTATTATTATTATTATTATTATAACATTTCTATGCCGCCCCTTGCCGAAACCTCACATGGCTGGAGGGACACATCAGAAGCAGTGAGGTCAAGGGGAAATAAAATGCAGACAGTACAGACAGTGGTACTAAAGTCATCAACAGTGGTCATTCATGAACACCATGTTGGTAACAGCCAACGGAGTGGTTGATTATGATAACAAAGACATCCTGGTATTGGTAAGCTAATTAGAAAATGGAGTGTGATTTCAACAACAACAACAACATGCATTCACCCTGATTCAAGCCACAATGCTAGAACCGACCCTCCTTGGTGAACTGAAATTCAGTAGTTCAGCGATTTCATGTTACTCCCTTCTTCAGAAGTTACTTGGTTGAGGAACAAAAATGTGAAGAACAGCTGTAGAGCTGGAATGTTTTAACTCTCTTCCCTGGTTTGTTTGTTCAATATTGTCATTTATGATGTCATACTTGTGTCAATTAGGAGAGCGGAAGAAAAGCATTGACCAATTCCTAGGAAAACCAGTATAGGCGAAGGTGCTATTTTCCAAACATGCAGTGGGAGAAATATTTTGTAGAATTCCCCCCACCACCACCACCATTGCAGAATACAGAAACAGAAAAGAGTGGCAGGATTATTTGGGCTTAATGATATGTGTAAAACCCCTTCTGAGACCCACTGTAGCTGGACCAAATCCACCCAAGGACCAAGCCCACCCCCCTTGGGCAAGACACCATATTTAGCACACAAGTCACCCAGACACCAAATCATCTGAAAGAAAAGCATTAAAGGAAGGAAAGGGGGACTGGAGCACAGAAAAGAAAGGTGAAGGGGAAAGTGGATAGCAACAAAGTTATAAAACATCAGCAGTTTACAATAACCAAATCCCAAGAATGCAAACTCCTTGTTGCAGCACAGAAGTGAAATTAATAAAGCTAACCTAAACTAGCACAGTCTCGTGCTGTGGAGAGTTCAGCATTTGGAAAGGGAGTGACACCTCTGAACCAGATCAACAGCCAGTGGGAGACAAAAGACTCCCCTGAGCCTGCCTACCTGCTTGCTTGTTTTTAGCCCCACTCTCCTGGAAATGGGGCGATGCAGCCTGCCAATCTGGGAGGCCTCAACTTTCCCAGCCAAAACAATCTGCACCATATTACAATCCAGGGTTAAGATTTCCTAGCTAAATTTCCTTGAGCTTCAGGATAAGCCTAGGAGCACAGATCACTTCCTCATCCCTAACAGATGGCATTTCAGCCAAGCCACTTAAGTTCACATTAACCCTTCCCTGCCCCCCAAGGCCTTCGCCGCAATATGTACACTTAGTTAACAGTATTTATACAATCTGTTTTACCAGCTGTATCATGACAAAAAAGTGATGGTAATCTTAGCAGAAGGAAGCCCTTCTTCCCATTCAATATTTATTCTTCACACACTCTATGTATAGTGATAGTTCATATTTGATTTATTATTATTACTTAAAAAAACAATGATGGCAGTTGAAATTCCTAATATATGTTGCTCTAAAATAAAGAATTGCACATAGAGGAATCTGTTTATTGATTTAGCACTATCCTTGTTCCCAGTAGCTTGTATTTCTTTCCTCGTCTTTTTATATTCAGTATTTACTTTCCTGTCTTGCCTGTTATGATTGTTGTAAATCTATTTTCCAGCATGAGTGTCATTATAAATGAATCTATAAATGGCATTTGCTTTAATCCTTCCTTCAGTCTTGAGGGAGAAAGCATGCAAGTGTTGAGAACAGTGACTCAGTGCACAGCAGGTGAATCTTGCATAATTGATGGAACTTATTTTTTTCCAAAGGGATATTTGTAGGGTTTTACAACAAACAGTGGCAAAACACTAGCTTTCCTGACACTAGGTGCATCCTTAAAAAATAACCTAATGAACCAAGATCAGCTCAGATTCTTTGAAACCCAGCATTAGCTTGTCCATAAATTAGACAAGCTAATTTACACAAGATAGTTCTGGCAGGTTAGAGGCCTTCTGGCCCCCTCCGGATGTGTTTGACTATCATTCCCATAATCATCATGGTCGATGGAAGAGATGGAGGGTGCTATAGTATTCTAACAAGTCTGGAAGTCAAGAAATAGGAGAAGGCCAGGATAGGCTAAAGCTGACTCCTGAATAGAGGTGATGCTAGTGAGAAATCACAAAAGTGCTTCATGAGATCATGATGGACATGATAGGGTTGGGATTTCAGCCTCTGTACAGGTTCAGTTCCTGAAGGATGCTGCTGGATGACCTTGCAAGTTGCCAAGCTCTCCATTTTGGGCACTAAAAGAACTTGAGATTGAGAAAAAAAATAAATGTGGGTGGGAGAAACCAAAACTGGTAGAATTATCCATCTAGGCCCATCTGCTTTTTACTCTTGAAGTTCATGTGTATTTAAAAGTTGAAAGTTCATGCACATTATATCCATGTGTATTAAAGAATTAAGGTTGCCATCATTTTTGGACAAGTTCCTTCTATGTTCTATGTGGCTGGTGGGCACATCATCCTAGTGTTGTGTAAAAAGTAGATTTACCTATTGAATTTGGCTGGTGCTGATGAGTAAGGATTGAATTCAGTTTACATTTTATTTGAATTTACTGAAGATTGGAAATTTCTTGATCTTCAGGAGAGAAAGAACTTGAGATTTTTTTTTTTTTTTAAATCTCATTTGGGAGAAATTTGTAGAACAGAGCAAGATCATCAGCTTGGAGGACCAGGAGAGCCATGGTGATCATCCCCACTTATGGAACCTTTAATTTCATAGAATGGCAGAGTTCATAGAAAATTTTCCATTTTGGAAAGGGTTCAGTTTGAAGTTTTTCTTTGCTTGTGTAGTTGCAGTTCCTGATTTTCTCTTTTTCAAACAAATGGTTACCATTTTTATTTAGTCAGCTGCTGGGTTTTTACCATTTTTATGTAAGCCTTGAGTTTTGGAAAGGTGAAATTAAGGTTTTTTTGAAATAAATTGATACAACTTTAACTATTTTGAAAGTGGATTAATGTTTACCAGTTTCTCCAAATGGACTCGGGTAATATATAATTGTTGAAATGCCTGGTTTTGTTTGTTTTGTGTATTAGCATTAGTATTAGCGTTAATTCCATTGCTATCCTGCCCCACAAATGAAACTCTCAGGATGATGACAATTAAAACATTTCCAAATGATACTAATTTGAGTTTGGGCTATGGAGCAGACAGAACCCCGTGTTAAGAGTGATTTAGAAACTGATACACTTGTCCTTGCCCCACATGCAGGTGTGGAAAAACACATAGAAAGGGCACTTCTGAAATCCTGGTGTATGTAGGGAAAAGGATGAGTGGCATGAAATCACTAAGGGCTGTTTAATTAAGGCTGCACAAAATGTTTGCAAACCAGATTGGGAGGGGTAGAAAGCAAGTTTGCACAGGGCACAAAATCCCCTAAAATGGTTATTTGGTTTTTATGACACTTTAAAACTACTATATTACTCCATCTAGGTGGCTCCCTCATATTTTCTGAAATGAAGGATCAATAACAAACAAACCAGTCAATGCCCCAAGGCTTCCAATCTAAAATGCATGGTACAAAAGGAGAATTGATGCGCCAGTTCTTAAAGTCGAGAATTCCTATAAAGACCACCTTTAATGGAAATGATTCAGGGAAAGGAAAACCCAAATAGAGCTGGTTTCTCAGCAAAGTTAGCAAAGGTGTCTCTGCTGCCTCCCTTCTCCTCTTGCTTCAGCCAGCTGGAATTCTTGCTGTGAGAAGGGAAGAAAATAGCCAAGTGGAGCTCGACTCTCAGCAGAGCTGATGGAGTGACCCTGAAATTAATTTATCGATTTATTATATTTATATCCCACCCTTTTCCCATTATGGAACTCAAGGTGGCTACATGCAGTTTCCAGGTGGTCTCCGCTCCAAGCTCAGGCCCGCCCCAGACCTGCTTAGCTTCAGCATGGTGGATGCTCTATGTGCCTTCAGATCATACTCTAAATCCCATCTATCCCTCTGTTACAGCAAGATATAATTTGTTCTGTTCCCATGTAAAGCCATAAGTCTATGGCACTGAATTTGCATTCATTAATTGTTGAACAGCTTTTGTCAACCCGGAATTTACTGCCATTCTGTTTCATTTGGTGGCACAAATTTCTGATATTATGAGAGAGAGAGCGAGAGCGAGAGCGAGAGCGAGAGAGAGAGAGAGAGAGAGAGAGGGAGATTTCTCTGTCTACTTTCTCAATGCTATGAATAATTGCATCACTTTTTATACCCAGACCATACATTGTCTTTGTGTGTGTTCGTGTGCATGTGTGTGTGCACTCAACTGAGAACCATTAACAACTCTTAACTTTTCTTCAGAAGGATGCTTCCTGATTCCAGTTAAGCCTGTCATTGCAAACAGAATCCACAGTGAAACACTCAGCCATATTATTGATGGCATTCTTCCATTTGGACTAGCCAGAAAGAATTGCTGCAGATGGAAAAGATGTTCCTAACATGGCACTATAAGTCGAGCCAACATCCAGGCTCCAAATGACTGTCAGGCTTGGGCCTTAGGCAGTGGCCTGAAACGAGCCAAGAACTGAGAACCAGGAGCTTTGCCAAGAGAGGAAGCCAGAAAGCAGGACTGGAGAGCAAATCAGGATGAAATGTCAAACCAGAAGGCTGAACCAAAAGATACAGGAAGACATCAACACTCAGGAATGTAGTTTTGCAAAGGCAATTCTAGACTGGAACAGGAAGCCCTCATATGCTTCTTCCTGTCCAGAAGGATCTAGCGGCCAGTCTGGGTGGATGGATTCTGTTCAGGGTATGAGGGTACTTCCCTGAGATACAGAAATTTGTACTTTAGTTGCTTATGTCACCAATTACACACCCCAGAAAATGATACCATTAGCTCCTTACAGCGCTGAAATTGGCTCTTCTGCAAATTTGGCAATAGAGTTCTCGAATCAAAATGTGCATTAGAAAAATGCCTATTTTAGGAGAACATCTATGCAGAAGTATATATAACAGTGAAAACCAAATTCAGAACTGCAATATGTTACTTGCAAAATGTGTATATTTGGTGATACAATGTACCAAAATGCAATGTATTAGAAACTGTAGAAAATAAGCTCATAATTTTCAAGCAAATATTTGCAGAAAATAATCACAATATTTGGGAAAAACTGAATTTAAGACTGGGAAATGAGAAACTGAGAGAATGGATAGATTCATCCATCACTATGCAGTCCATAGTACAAGTTTAATTCTTGGCTTTTGCCTGAATAGTTCTCATGCCCTTCCAAATTCAAAGTGGTGGCCCATCATTGCATCCAAAGGATGGTGCTTGTGTGGACGACAGCCATGAACTCTCACCCTTCAGAATCAAATAACTGCTCAGATGTTCCTTACCAAAGGATTTGATTGATGTGATTGGCTTCATTCCACTGCCAGCGGTTGGATTCATTTTTGTAGAGTACCCTTGGGAAGTAGCAGGAGGGAGTGAAAGAGCCATCTCCAAGAACATTCTTTTCCTATCCATGCATCTCAAGTGAAAGAGTGCATTGGCTGTGTTGACATGGGACATGTGTCCAAGAAACCAAATCCCAGAGGAAAGACTCTTACGTTTGCTCAGTGTCTTCTTGATCTGCTTAGACTTGGTTTATCTTCTGTAATGACAATTACTGAAGTGGGCAAAAGACTCTGTGCACTATGATTCAAAGTCTCGATCCATCCAGACAACTTTAGTCACTTGTGCAAATATCCAGTTTGATATTAAAAGCTCAGTAGCCCTGAACGTATCTGATAAGCCAGCACTGGCTGAAGCCAGTACCAACATCTCCTCCAGTGACAAGCCACTGATCCAAAAGAAGCAGCAAAGTGTTGTCCTTTTCTAAATCCATCATGAGTTATACACAAGGATAACTGATGCTCTGACTAATGCATTTTCCTAACTTGAGTGAGATTCCCACCCCCACCGTCTTTATCTCTGGCTATTGTTTTTCTTTTCTTTATGATGCTGTAATTTGGTTTACCTGTTGTTTCAAGAACTGTTATACTCTGTCCACCATCTCCCACTTCATGGGCATCCAATGAGCTCCATCATGATGGCAGGTGGAGCTCATAAAGAAGGATTATATTTGTGCGGTCAAAACTGTCTGTGAGTTCCTCCTTAACACCCTGGACATGGTATGAGATGAGTCTTGTGGCCTGAAGTGCTGATTAACCATAGCATAAGTTGGGTTTCTGTGGGATGCACTTTCTGGTAGAAATAGGGTACATATAGCAGTAGTGGCTCTAGTAAAAACAGACACATGGAGAATGCAAAATGCAGTAATTTTCTCACGCTCATTGAGAAGCTGCAACTCCAGCTGCGGCCTTGCAGTGCCACCAGTGGTCACACGAGCAATGAGGCTGCAGTCCTATGGTCCCTGAGAGGTATGGAGGCCATATGACCCGAGTTATGCAGAAGAGCTCTCTTTTGGAAAGGTTGCAAATTTGTTTGCATGTATCTTCTGTTTAGGGTCTATTTGATCCAAGTCCAGTTTATAGAAAAGGGACAATAAGAAAGACACCAGGATGGCCTTGACGTTGCCTAATCCTCGGTTCACATCTGCCTACAATGGATACTGTGGGATGCACTATCTTCTTTAAGATTTACTTCTTAAATGTAAGTAAATGTTTCCAGTTTTGTATCTGTACATTTCAGTTGGCACATGCAAAAGTTATGCAAGCATTGGTCCTCTTTTTCCTCTTCCTTTTTGTGTCATGTGTCAGTGGCCATACTTCAAATCATCATTTATTTATTTATTTATTTATTAAAACATTTCTATGCCGCCCCTTGCCGAAGCCTCGGGGTGGCTTACATCATCCTTAGTGGAATTCAAACTCTCGGTCTCAGAAAAGCCTTGGATGCTATAATCCAATTATTTCATTTCTATACCACCTAATAGCTCAAGATCTCTGAGCTTCTATCTCTCCAGGACGCAGTTCTCCAGAGGGGCAGTTCCGAGAGTGGCCCTAAGAGGCTTCACTGCCACCCTCAGATTCTGAGAACTGAGGCCATAAAGAGACTGGTGCTCCACATCCACTCCCATATCACTCGAGCCTAAGGCTCCTAAAACAGACCGGGCCCCTTGAAAGGTCAAAGCCTCAGGTAAGCTAGAGATGGTGCTAGGCAATGGTACCTTCCTATCTGAGCCTGGTTTTTCCTCTGGTTTTTGTTGGAGCAACATATGGCCCTCTCCAGCCACAACACTGCTGAGAGCTTCTGTGGTGCTGAACTCTTCCTGCCATGATTCCTATGGAACCTGATCCAGTCCAGTCCCTAACAGAACCAAGAATCATCAGAATCTTCTTTCTGAGAGCTGAGAGAGGGGTGGGGGGAGAGGGAGAGAGAGAAAGAGCTGGAAAAAAATATACGCCTGCTGTAGAGCTGACATACAGAATCCCCACACACTCTCTGCCACCAATGAGTGGGTAACTGTAAAAGAAAAAATGTATATAAAAGAGATGGAGAAGCATGCCTCCCTCCTCTCCTTCCAGATAGGATTTCATCAGTTTTTGGAGAAGTTGGTCCCTGCATCCTCAGGTCTCCCTTACCCCACAGGAAGCAGTACACGGCAGACTGATAATTGATTAGGAAATGTATGAAAAGCACAATTTTGTACCAGCAAGTGTTGCATGTGATGTCAAAGTTCTGCAGTGCTGCAATTCTCATAGTAAATGCCATAAATACAGTGAATTTGGTAAATAAAGTAATGAAAATAACAACTAGTAGAAACGTGTTTTCATAATCAAAGTCTGGGGGAAACAGTAGCGGGGCAGGAAGATGAGATCAGAAGCAAAGCAACAGCAGTACCCTCTGTTCAGCATTTTCTGGGGAAACAGGGCTCCTTTGATGCCTGCAAGGGCTTTGCTTTGGAAAAAGTGTGGAATGATGGTTGCGAGAGACAGCCGAACGCAGCAGAAAGCCCTTTATTTCTTTGGTTGATTTCTCTCTTGCCTCATCAAAGACATCTTTGAGGCATCTTACCCTGTTGCTAATTTTTGTTGCTTTATGTTTGACATTTACAACAACAAACAAGACAATACCTGCTCTATCTAAGATGACGGCAACATAACAGCAACAGATAAAAACAATCCAGCAAAAACTGGATGAAAATGGGAATCCTCTCCATAATGATAATTCCAAAGCCCAGATCTCCATATGACTTCACCCAGTGGTTTCATGTATACGTTAAATTGCATAGAGAAAAGAGGTAATTCAGTGGAACACTTGTCACTGTGGCTCTGGAAGAGTGCTGTCTTTGTGTCCTGTCTTCCTAGGAATGCACAGAATCAACTCAACACAGTAAAAACTATGCCCATTCCTTTGGGATGCTATTGTCTATGATAGTTGATGGACCCTAGGATATTATAGTTGATGGTATCAGATGGCCCTGAGAGATCCAGAAGAATCAACAGGGTTGCATCCCTTCTATTCATATCCTGCTACAGGGTTATCCACAAAGGCAGCTTTTGCCAAAAACAAGCAAGCAAGCAAGCAAGCAAGCAAGCAAGCAAGCAAGCAAGCAAGCAAGCAAGCAAGCAAAAACAAGACAAAAGCTCAACTAAGAAGCATCTCTACCATCAGCATCATCTAGAAACCCATGGAGCTGCTTCGCCATCATATGCTCACACACTTTGCCCAAAACAAGAATCTTTTGACAGTACACGGGGTTGCACTCCTGAACGGGGTTGCACTCCCTCTTAGGGACAAGGTCCGCAGCTTGGGAGTGCTCCTCGACCCGGAGCTTTCACTGGAAGCTCAGGTAACAGCAGTGGCGAGGAGCGCTTTCCTTCAGCTTCGGTTAATTCATCAGCTGCGCCCCTATCTGGAGAATGACTGCCTTGCGACAGTGACACATGCGTTGGTGACTTCCCGTCTGGCCTTCTGTAACGCGCTCTACGTTACAGAAGAGGCTTCGGCGAATGGGGTGGCATAAAAATGTTTTAATAAATAAATAAATAAATAAAATACACAATAACCACTCAGATCTGAGGGTGTCCAAAAAGGAGTCCCAATCACTGGGAATAGGTGGAATATAATGATGATAAAGGTGATAATGATAACAAAAATAACCATTTCAGGATGGCCACACCACCACCTCCAATGTCATTAGCACATAGGTGTCTCTACATGAATTATCCATATGCTAATAAACTGATACTGAGCAAAAACTATTGAATAGCTTCTCACCTCCCTGAGAACCTCATTTACCTGGGATTCTGGTTTCCGATAGCTCCTTTGTTCCTATGGGTTCTGCTCTAACACCAAGTGTATCATGGCTACATCTGAGAAGCTATGCCTGCTCCTTCCTGTATTTTTTGCTTGTCTTCTGCTCCCAGAAGGACACAATGCAATCTGTATAACTGATGGTGCTTGAATTTTGATGTGCCGTAGCAAATTTCCCCAATGCTTAGTAGCTGGGATGAATCATTCTGCAGCAGATTCAAGAGGTCCTTTTAGAATTTGATTTAGCTATTGGCAGAATTGTTTTTCTTAGCTGGAAAGAAACACAATTGCTTTTGTTTTCTCTCTCTGATTTTATGAATCCAGAATTTGACAGAATTACATTTTCATCCCAGTAAGAATAATGAGCGCACATTTTTCATAGATGCATTGTGCCTGGTCTCTGTTTACTAGGGGCAGTCTATCTGATAGCAGGTATCTGGCAGTTAGCCATTATATGGCTTCTGTCTTCTGGAGTGTTGTGCAGATGCCTTTTCAAATTGCTCTGAGTAGGCAGAAGGTACTGGGTGGTGTGCACTAAATTGGCAAAGCTTTTTAACTCTCAGTTGTTTGACAATATCAACAACTATAAAGTTCTTTTTCCCTGCTCACTTAGGTTGCTGAAAAAGAATGCTCATCTGGAAACTTTGAGTGGGTTTTTGTGAGAAAGTGCTTGTGTCATTGATTCTCCGATTGCTGAGGATGTCCTCTGAGGGACACTCTTTCTTCATTCATACTATTTGGCTGGTTGGTTCTTCCACTCTTATTCCTATTGGTGGACTCCTATTGGTGGACTTCAAGGATCCTGCAAAAATGAAGTGTTCATGTATGACTCTATACAATTGATTGATTGATTGATTGATTGCTTTTAGAAACCATTCAATTAAGAAAAGTTCTCAGAATGGTGTACCAAAATGATTGTTAGATGGCCCTTAAAAACAGAATTCTTTTAAGGTAGCATAGAAGAGGAAATAAACAAAAATATACAAAAGCAGATTTTAAACAGCAATTAATCCATGTCAAATGACATCATATAACAATACTAAAAAAAAAATCAGGCAATGTCAGTCTGTTTTTTAATTATTGCTTTCTGTTGCTATGCAGGTTTGGATCCAGGTAAATGTTGGACTGATTCTTTCATAATGTTTCCCTTCCATTTTTTTTAAGGTTGGTTTATTCCTTGCCATCCTGCCTGGCCTAGGACTTTCACTCCCTCATAAACTGTGAGGGGACTTTCCAGAATACCATGGGATTTAGTACAAAGGGCTTCCATACTGGGGTTTTTAAAAAAAAGTCATTGCAAGTTTGACCAATAAAATAAATAAAAATACTATAAAAATGGCCAAAACTGGTAAAAATTCCAGCCCACAATTATGAAAAATATCTGCCAGCAAAAAAGCAGATATCCAAAGCAAAGAAAGATCCTGATGGTTCCCCAATGAAATTATTCCAGAGGTGAAGGGTCAACTCTAAAAAGACCTTCTCCTTTGTATTCACCAGGCTAACCACATTTGGTGGCAAGCAGTTAAGAAGGAGGGTAAATAAATCCTGAAAGTCAAACGTCGGCCCATTCCTGTGCTACATTTTCTCTGGTTTTGGCCTCCTCCCCAGGTCTCTAGAACATAAATCTCTAAGAGAGGCACAAACATTCCCAGCATAGCTCTTTTCTTCCATGCCCCTCCACGATCTGCCTGCTCAGAGAGTAAGTGTTGATGGATGCATTCTGCACATACAACCATTCTGTAACTACAGTGAGAGCATTCTAAAAATAGAGGAACTATCACAAGATGTTCTCATGTGGTGCTCTCTTGCTCATCCGTGGTTATCCGTAGGTGCCAGGGCCAGGAATTTCCCAGCAGAAGCACCACCAGAGCTGTAGGATCCTGCTCCCACTTGTAAATGCTGTGTGAGGTTGTTTTTATTCCAGAATGGATCTGTTTTTATGCAGGGTTGGATCCATATAAGTGGTTTAGGTGACTTCCTTTTCCATAACAGGGATTGTTAAAAGAAGTCCCTTACTGTTGCATCCTGGGCCAGTACTTTCATTACCTTATCAGTTGTTATTCATGGTCCAGACACTTTCTGAGATGGAATGAGATATAGCTCAGAGGGCTTCAGATGATGGAGGGTTGAGAGAGAGCTGGAGGAAATTGGAGTTTCTTTTTCCCTCTATAGCTGAAGCCCTCTGATCCAGAACCGCTTCTCATTCTGCTAGTTTCCAAGAGCTTATGGTTTACAGTGGGAAAGCCCAGTTGTGTGAACAGATTCTACTAGTGCTTCTCTATATCCAAGCTACATTCTGTTTACTAATTTTCCTTCCTTCAGATAGGGAATTTTGTTTGGTTTGCATTTTAATAAGAAATTATGGAATTTCATACTTTTGAAGCAATGCACAAACCAAAACTCTGTTCTGCTTTGACATTTGCAGTTTTCTGAATTTTGCAATGGAATTCTCTAATTCAGAGAAGTACCAAAACATGTATATTAAGGAAGGTGAACACCAAATTGTGGCTGAATTGAAATAAAGACCTAAATTAACTTTAGATAGGTAAACGGCATTATATTGGGAAAATTAATTGCAAAAATTCATAAAATGCGTGTATTAAGAGAAATATGCACAAGAATTTGCATGAATTTTTATGCCAAAGCATTAAAATACAAAACTTGGCAACAAAACATCCTTTTTATTTGAAATGAACAGTAGACCAGGCAGACCCTGAAAAAGTAGGGCCAGAAGTTCTCAGGAATTATATCTATAGGGAGATTCTTCCTAATGTCCTTATCTGCATGTCTAAAATGTTGGGCTGTGTCTTTGTAAATAAAACCGGATGTCCAAAAACCCCTTCTATGCTTCTGCAATGTCACATGCAGACCAATTAGTTCCTTTTATGATGCTAGAATAACACTGGGACAACCACAAAATGATTTGCATTTTTCAAAAGAGGAATTGCATGGAGTGCTACATCTTTCATTATTAAGTCCACTTCTTGGGTTGGCTCAGTCCTGCTTCATCAGTTTGTGTCAGAAAGGAAGTCCCCACCAGCACCTGACAGAGCCCTTGGTTGCAATCGGCTAGCGATGTATGGGAAATGTGTTTCCATTTATTTTTTTCCATTTATTTGTTTGTTTGTTTGTTTGTAAAAAAGTTTTTATATGCTGTCCCCTTGCTACATAACCTCGGGATGGCTCACAGAAATAAATCTTTGTGCCTGTGCTCAGCCTGAGGATGCTCTTGGGGCTGACGGCAGTTTTCCAGGCTTTCAGGCAGGAGTTTTCCAGCTCTACCTGGAAATGCCAGGGATCAAATCTGGAACATTCTGTATGCAGAGCATGTATTCTACCACCAAGCTATGGGCATTAGCCATCTAAGCAAAATATGCCCAGATTCATCTTCATTAGCCACATCTTCAGGATCACTAAGCTTCACATAGCCTGCAATTTTTAAAAAATGTTCTGCTCTATTTAAGCACAAGTTTCCCAAAAAGACCAAATGTATCAGGAAGGAGGAGTTATCCACCAGTATTGACTCTGAAGTCAGACAGTAGTTTATTAACTGAATCTGTTCATATCTACTTAAACAAATTAGCTGGGTGAATGTGATATTGCAGTGAAAAGACAGAAGACCAGTACAGCTAGTGATAAAATCTTTTCCATCAACAAAATGTGTCAGACCATGACAGCATTTCAAACCAGCATGTTACAAACTCTGTTCCTGGCTGGCAAATAGTGTAATGGAAAATGTTGTGCTTTGCTTTGTTTGTCACCTTTTCTCTGGAAAAGTTGTGTGAAAATACATTTGCTCATAAAGGGTACAAGAACAGGAAAAAGGTTGCTGATATAACTCACCTATGAAGCAGAAATGGAATCCTCAAAGATTCCATAATGGCATGAGAGAGTTACAGACAACATAGAAATACAGTGTTGTGTCCGTCTAATTTGCCCATCAAGGAAACCTTTGTGTAGGGTCTTAGGCTGACTGAAACCTGTTTTTCCTTGCAATTTGAATGTAGCCAGTTAATAGTTGCGATATAAGGAATACATTCCATCACCTCAACTAATTTCATCAAAACGGAGAGGCCTCGTTCTCAGAGGAAATAAGTTTCAAATGCGAGTGTTCATGTGATATGTACCTTGTTTTTCTTCAAGATATGCCACAAGGGGGTTACAGCTTTCTCATCCAGAAATGCAGTTTGCCCCTCCTGACGTCCTTCCAAAAACCAAACCAAACCAAACCAAACCCAACCCTGATGCAATCTGGTACCCTCCAGATGTTTTAGACAATTCCCATAATCCCTTACAATTGGTCAACAGGTAGGGTCTTATGGAATTTGTAGTCAAAAACATCAGGCTCTGTAAGACAGATTGCAGCTTGTGATGCCATATTTCAGATGGAATAAATGGACTGGACTGAGAACTGCTATTTCATTCAGAAAAGGGGACATGCTACATGTGATGTTAAATGTGGGCAAATTGCAGCCACTGGAAGCTCAGTCAGCACCGGGGCTGAGACAGATGAGGAAGAGGAAAGTAACCCTCTGCTATGGTCTCTGGGCAAACTGTCCCTTGGTAGCGGAGTTTGCATCAGAAAGGAAGTCCCCACCAGCACCTGACAGAGCCCTTGGTTGCAATCGGCTAGCGATGTATGGGAAATGCATTTCCATTAATTTTTCATCCAGATTTACACAGTTTGCACATCTCAGTCTGAACATGGACTTGGGCTCAATCTGCAGTCAAATTCTGTACATTTCTGGACTTCCAGTGTGATTCTTAGAAACCCCCTTCCAAAGTATTTGACAGTAGTACATATATTTGAAAAAATGTGCACTTTGGAAAAAAGCAGAAAAACACGCAGTAAGCAAAGGGAGAAAATGTACACATTGTGTACATTCCTGCACCAGTGATGTGCACCACTGATGTGTACCTTTGGGGAAATATGAAGGAAGATATGCATGGATTTTCATGCGCAAAAATAAAAACCAAAACGATGCTCATGATCTGATATGGACTCAAACAGAATGAACTTTGTGATGGTTCTTAGAGAACTTCATCAAACTTGCATCTTACTGATTGATGCATCCCAATTATTTGCACTTTTAATTAATACATGCCATGGTACATACCCCTTGCAGTTTGCCTCTGAGTTTCTGGATGAGGCTAAATTTGCATGAGGGACTTTTGAGTTCTGCACCTAAACCAATTAGCTGCTGGAGGATAAGGCCTCCTCTGAAACTGCCCCTTAATTCTCTGAGCTGGGATAGGTTGTTCTACCTTTTAACTGTAGGCTTACAGCTATAAATAGAAAGCAAGTCTTGTCTATGGGCATCTCAGGTGGTGTCCATTTAAAAATAATAATGTGTAAGCATTGGTGATCTAGTCAGAAATAAAGGCAATTTAGGGAACAGAAGAAGTCAGATTATAAATCTGCTGGGTCTTGTCTGATGTGAAAGCATTCCTGACACCCAGATTCCAATTTTTGCCACATCCAAGTATTCATGCTTCACAGAATATTTACTGTCATGCATTTAGGACCAAACTACAAACTCCACATAAATGCCTTTAACAGCAGCCCAGGGATGCTTTCTTTTTTCTTTCAAAGCCACTTCAGGCAGGGACAATGAACTGCAGAGCAGGGACAGTCCTGCCTTTAGTGGCAGATGCTTGGAGAAGGCATCAGGTTGTTGAGGAAAGAACTCCGCACTTCGCAGCTTGCCCTGCATGTCCTAAGGTAGGCCCCTGCTTCCAGGTGAAGTAGAAGAGTGTTGAGGAAAGTTTCGGCTTCCAGTCCACCACCCTTTTTCTTCTTTGTTCTCGTGTTTCACTCCAGGAAGCAACATTCCTAGGGCCAGCCTTAGTTAAGATGAGCAGAGACTTAACCCGGGTGGTTCCAAGACCGAATGGGCTTCTGGTAAAGGCATGCCTTTTTTTTTGGCTGTCTCCTGGGTTAGTTTGCCTGGCAGTAATGGTGGCTGTGGGCGGTAGCTACACCATCTGGCCAGAGTCAGATGGGCTGGAGCCACCATTTCCATCTCTCACAATGTTCCAGGACAATGCTATATCGGGAGCACTTGTGTTTCTAAGCTGCCTGGACCACAGGACTTCAGACACACGTCAGCACAGCTGTAGAGCCCAACAGCTGTTCAGAGATCCCTAAACTGGCACAGGGTCTACACTTAAACACCCCCCCCCCGCCTTTTCCCCTCTCCAACTGCTTTTTATGTGCGTCACATCATCACTCTGCCTGTTCACACCACAGAGGTTCTTCTCACTCCAGAGTTCCAAATGCATGTTTAGCTATGGATATATTTGGAAATTCTTGGGGACACAGGGAAAAAAAGGAAGATGGAGATGAGTAAGTTTATCTTCACTGTTATTTCTTCCTTCTCAATTACTCTTTCCCAAATGGGTTTTTCACATTAAAAATGGGGGTCAGGTTGCAGTTACAAACATTTGATTGAAATGTGTATCTTGGCCCTGAGATTCCTCCTTTTTGTGGTTATCCAAATATTTGCACAGGCATGGCACAGAGGACAGCCTCATGATTCACTGTGATTACCACATGACAAAGGTATTTTTGCAAGTGATTTTTCTCTGCTTAGAAATAGTCAAAATATTTACTACTAGAAAAGTGTTTTGGAAAAAATATATGTTTTATTATATTCATCTGAAAAGCTATGTGAATATTTTGGTGCTGGTTGTCAAAAAGTAGACCAGCCTCTTGATTTATTCTGACTGCTAGTAATGGACATTTCTTTTACGTCATATGTATTCAACCCAGCCATGTTTCATGCAAGACTGTATAATTTGCAGGGATGTATGGATTTCCCCAGCTCCTTTGCTTTGTTGTTTCATGGGTGGGATCTACCTAGTTCCTTGAGAATCAAACAACATGCCCTGCTAATTGTGCAGCTAAAGTTCAGCTGATTCATTCCAGGATCAAATGTCATTTATTTGCAAACCAACCAGGATGAATAAAACCTATACAACATTACAAAATGAATAACTTTGGAGTCAGTAAACAAATAGAATGCCTCAGAAATCTGAATAAACATACAAGTAGGCCTAACTGATGGCAGTTAGGATTTGGCACACAGTTTGAAGGGACATGAAGTGTTACTTGATAATTTTTATCAGGCAACAGGTAATGTGGTGTCTTCCAGGACCTAATACAAGATTAGAATGTTGTTGAACCAATTGGAAACAGGAAAAAAACAATGACCACAGATTTGACATATATTGATAGCTATTTAAGTGGAAAATTGCCAAGAAAGTCTAACACAGTCACATTTGATTTGAAAAGTGGAAACTTCTCTAAAATGAGGAACTAGTAAAAAGGAAGTTGAAGTGGGGAGACAAGAAGGTTAAATCCCTTCAAAATTCTTGGAGGCTACTCATTTCCACAAGAACAGAAACTCAGACAGAATGTATAACACAGGGTGGGAAAGGACAAGAGGTCACCAGCATGGTTAATAAGCAAAATCAAGGAAGCTATTTGGGAAGTCTTCCTTCAGTAAACGGAAACTATGTCTAAATAAGGAAGACAAAGGGGATCACAAGCTTACACAAAGCAGATAATAAGAGGGTTTTTATAAGGCGTTTTGAGGACCATAATTCTAACAAGTTTGAAGCCAATGACAAAGACACATTTAAAAATATCAGAAGCAGGAAATGAGCTAAGGAGGCAGTTGGACCATTGTATGAAAATTGAGTTAAAGGCATACTAAATGAGGTAAGGATATTACAGATGAGCTGAATGAATTCTCTTCATCTATCCTCATTGTCAAAGATGTGATGCTTTCAGGATGGGGGTTTGAAGAACTACATTAAATAGTAGTTGTAAAAAAGAAGTCTTTGACCTTAATTTAAAACAAAAACAAAAACACCACATTCAGATGGTATCTATCCTGAAGTTTCTTAAAGAACACAAATATATTGCTGATTTTCTGGCAAAGTATGTGACATGTTCATAACATCAACTCATCTATTAGAAAATGACTGCTATAAGAGCATTAGAAAAACACAGATCTGGAGAGGTGTCTGGCTCATTAGCTTAATATCCATTCCAGGTAAATTCATTTAAAGCATTATTAGACAATATTAGTAAGCATAAAGAAGGACAAGCCCTGCTATAAAAGAATCAGCATGGCTTGCACAAAGGTAAGTCATGGCTTACTAACATTTTAGAGTTCTCTGAGAGTTTCAGGTAAGCATGTGGACAGGGTGATTCTGTAGACATTTCTTACTTGGGCTTCCCAAAGGCTTTCAACAAAGTCCCTCACCAAAGACTTCCTGGTGAGGTTAACAATTATGGAATAAGAGGAGAGATTCCCTTATAGATCAGTAACTGATTAAATATCAAAAAGCAGAGAGTAGAAATCAATAATAATTTCTCCCAAGGGAGAAATGTAAACAATGGAGTCTCACAAGGATCAGTGCTGGAGCAATATTTTCAACTTAGCTGATGACATAGATTTATTTAGGATTGTTAAACAAAAAAATTGTGAGGAGTTCCAAAAGGATCTCTCAAGACTGGGAGAACAGGAATCAAAATGCCAAATATTTTTGGTGTAAACAAATGTAAAGTGATGCACAATGGGGCAACAAAAAAATTTCCAACTTCAAATATAAACTGGTGGGATTGGCTTAGCAGTGAATGAGCAAGAAGGAGATCTTGGAGTTGGGATGGACAGCTTAATGAAAATGTTGACCCATGCGCAGCTGCTTTGCAAAAAGCAAAGCCTATTTTATGCCCAATTAGACAAGGAACTGAAAATAATAAAACTGCCAATATCATATTGCTCTTATACAAATCTATGATGCAACCATATTTAGAATACTTTGTACTGTTCTGGTCACCACCTCTTCAAAAGGATTTAGTAGAGTTGGAAAAGTACAGAGAGGGGAAACTAAAATGATCAAGAGGTGAAACAATTCTCCTGTGAGGAACAGACCGATGGCAGAAATCAAGAAGTCTGAACACACAGTTCTGACCTAGCTTGCACCAACTGCTTGCACATTTCTGAGCCCAGTTCAAAGTGCTGGTTTTGTCCTATAAATCCTTACACAGCTTGAAGCTGTGATACCTGATGGAGCACTTAGCCTGGTTGAACCTACCCATATACTATGATTGTCATCTGATGCCCTCTTCTGAATGTTTTCTCCAAAACAGGCTCAGAAGATGACAAGGACTGAGAGAACATTCTTAGTTCTCCCCACACAGCTGTGGAATAATCTACCCACTGAAGTCCATTTGGCATCAACACTGTTATTTTTTCAGCTCCAGGTTTAAACTATCTTCTACTCCCAGGCATTTAATGATATATCATGAGATTTTAATGGCAGATTTTTAATTCTCAGACTGTGATATTTTATTGTTACAGTTTTTAAGCTGTTTAAAACTGGTTTTTTTTCCAATTCCATATATTAACATTTCTTAAACTATGTTTTTGTTTTACAATTATTGGTATGTGCCCAGAGAACTTTGGCTATTGGGAAATATAGAATGGAGAAAGAAATTAAACAAATTCTCCTTGTTTATGGGATCTGGTCCAGGCCTTACCTGCTAGTGCACAAGGCTTTATCTGATTATGAATCCATATCAGCCCTGAGGCACAAAAAGCCAAATTGATGAATAAGGAACTGCATTCCAAAAAAGAGATTTTGGTACCAGCAAGGAATGAAATTAGTCAGATCCTCCTTACTGAGTCAATCCTATTACATGTGCGGTAAATTACATGTGTGGTCTTTGGAATTCAATCCTAGCTTGCGTGTGTGGTCATTGCCATTCCATGCAATTCAACATGAATAATAATATCAATGTGGCTTAGTTTTCTCCTTTCAGACACTGCCAGGGTCCATTACTGCTTCTTCTTTGGTTCAGCTGCATCCAGAAGTCTTCCAGCAGCACTGCCAGGAACAAACAGACAAATGGTCTTAATTGTGTTCTGGGTCAGCAGTTTCTCAGAATGGTTTGTCTCTGTAACTGATAGGGAAATCAAAGAAATCAGCAATGGAGCAAGGAAGTACATATTTATGTGCTTCCAACCTGCAGATTCCACAATGATTAGCTTTTTCTGAGTCATACAGATTCTACAGATTTGTTGTTGATGATGGTACTGATTTATCATTATTGTTATTTCAGACTCATTTGTGCAAATTCACATGCACACATGCACAGGTGGAATTAAATCCTCATACATCTTTTTCCAAATGACAAAAAGGAAGGAAGGAAGGAAGGAAGGAAGGAAGGAAGGAAGGAAGGAAGGAAGGAAAGTTTAAAAAACCAAAATCCCTAGGAGCACATGTTCTTAGAAAATACGAGGTAGCAGTTCTAGCTCAACATCACAAAGGCAGTTGAATATAAAGGGATCCAAAGAGTGATGCACCCTATCCATTGCAACTTTTATTATGAGCTGTGCTCCATGGTAGTGAACCTGACTGTGGTATTCAGGTCCTGGAAAGCGCAGAAGCTCAGAAAGCTCACTTGATAAGGAACTCCACTGACGTTTGAATTACCTGTCTCTCCTGGATTCAAATTCACCTTTTAAAGAGCTAACCTGAAACCCTGGGCCTAGATGGATGAATTTGTCAGTCTGAGCTTTTTCTGCATTCCAGTTGGTTAAATCCCAAGTATGTGAACTGTAGTGAGTTCTTACTAATCATTTCCTGAGTCCAACAAAATATTCAAGTATCCATAGTGCAGGTGGAGGAATTACTGTCACAGGCCAGGTTTTTCCCCTCTGCTTTCTCCTTCCAAGCACCAAGACAAGAGGCTTCTCACAAGTCTTTCCTATGTTAAGCAGACCAATCCGAGTTGCTTTGTGACACAAAAGGAGTATTGCAGAGGCCATTAGCAAAGACATCAATTAAATTAGGAAGCTGGTAATTAAGAAAATACTGCTCATACCAAGTTGATTCCAAATGAAATCCTTATCTTCCCTTCTCAACCTAACAAAGTTAGCTCTACCCTTAGACTCCTAACACTTGCGGGCCAAATGGTAGGAACAATGGATGCTGCTCCTTGGCCTCCTTGTTTAATCTAAAGCTGAACTGTATGACATATTAAGTTACATCTACCTTCTTCTGACTCTTCCAAAGTCAGAAGATACAACCAGACATGGTCCAATTCTCAACAGTCTCTTGGGCCTGCAAAGAACTCTCAGGGTTTGCCAAGAATTTTGATCCTGCCTCTTCTTCCAGTTCACTTTCAGACTTTGAGGTAACCACCCTGGAATCCTGTATTTAGAAGAAGCAGGGTAATTCGCTACAGCTACTACCGATCTACATTAGCTTTACATCCTGCTTTTTAACCAGAATCTGCAAAGTGTACAATCCTATCTGTGTCTGGACAGATAAAGTTCTACACCTCATGCAAGATAACTGGCTGAGGAATGCATGGGGTTGGGGATTTTTTCCTAAATATGCACTGGACTGTGACCAAGAGCATTAATTACTCCCTCTCCTGGTTCTCTCACACAGGACAATTGGTTTCCTGTGGTCGTTGTGGTTGTTTTGTTGAGATCTGGAGGCAACAGTTAGAATTTCCCATCTATGGTCCTTTGCATAATGATTTTCCTTTCTTGTCCTTTGGAAAAAACATATCTTATTGGCTTGTTTTTTGTCTTGCTTATATTTTTGATCCTCCCACTCATAAGTTGAGCCAGCAGATTTTTAAGCATTCCTTTCAAATTTATTCCAGATGTCATGACGTAATGTAATTTATTTTCAACATGCCTCTCCCATGAAAGGATGCAGATTTGCATTTGCAAGATGCTTCACAGCCAAATACCTAAAACCCGCATTTCCTTTGCTATGACAGTTACATTAATAGACAAAGCTGTTGACATGAATAGGAGTTCATTTGTATTTTGCAAGCATGCCCCGCCAGTGCTGACAGTTTGGTGTGATATCACAGACATCATCAAATGGCAAGTACAATGGCAAGAGTCTTTCCCTCAGGGCACTACAACCAATAACGGAAAACCTGCCACACTGGCCTGGATCCAGTCATAGTTTAGAATGTAAGAAAAGCTATGCTGGATTAGACCAAGGGTCATCTAGTCCAGTATTTTGTTCACATTGCAGCTACTCTGTTGCCTGAGGGAAGCCCATAGCACCCTCCTGGTCATGTTCCCCAGCAACTGGTACACATAAGTAGACTATCCAGGGCTTTTTTTGTCATAGAACACACCAGAATGGCATTCCGGCACCTTTTTTTGATGGATTTTTCCAATGGATTTTTCCAAGTGATTTTGAATCACCCTGTCAGGCAGAGCAGGTTGGCGGCAAAAATCATTAAAATAGTGCCTGCGGGATGCTTGTGTGTTCGCACTGATTCTGAGGGTGCTGCTCGGCTTGGGACGCTGCTCGGCTTGGGATCTGCCGTGTGGTCGCGCGCTGAGTGCTTACTGCCGGCGGCGACCATTATGTTTGTGTGTGTGTAGAGTGACAGGCTGCGTGCAAAAGGTAAACAAGTTCTTTATTTCAAAAAAAGTTGGTGAATTGAATTTTTTTTTAGTGTAAAAGTATGACCCCAAACTTAAAAAAAAATTACTAATTACTTATTTTTATTTATTTATTTATTTATTAAAATATTTTTATGCCGCCCCATTCGCCGAAGCCTCAGGGCGGCTTACAACAATTACAACAATTACTTCTCATCCACTGGTCCTGCTAATAAAAGATTACCCTAAAAAAACCCTAAATAAGAGATTAACAAGATGGGAGTTCCGGCACCTTTTTTTTTTTTTTATAAAAAAAAGCACTGGGGCTATCCATGATACCTGAGGCAGCACAGAACCATCAGAACTAGCAGTCCCATCTCCCATGAATTTCTATCCAAATTGGTAGCCATCACTACAGCATAAAGTAGCAACTTTCATAGTTCTTTTTATCTGTCCTGAATATCCCAACATTCACCTTTATGGGGTGACTCCAGGTTTTAGGGTTCTCCAGGTTCTAGAGGGAGAAAATTGTCACCCTATCATCTTTATTTGCACCACGCATAATTGTATACATATCTCCCCTTGCAAACCATTTTTCTAAGCTGAACTACCCTAAAGGCACAATCCAATAGGCCCATTACAGAAAAAAAGTTCCCGCAATTCCCACCTGTTGCATTCCCTTTAATTCTATGCCAATGATTCTGACAGAGAGGCTCAGTCAGTTGGTCAGATGAGGTCAGTTGGAGCGATAGCTAGGATAATAGATATTACCTAGCTAATGGCACCATTCTATGATATGCTAGTTGGGGCATGCTGGGAGTTTTAGGTCTTTTTTGAGGAGGTGGCTAAATTTGCTTACAGTGGATCCATTGAAATCAAGAGAAAGATAATTAATTTCGTTGGGTAAATCTGGAATGTTCCTGCACTGATCCTTTCTTGTCACACAGATGGGCACCGGAGCAACCTGGACTGAAGACTTTACCCATTCGAGCTGTCCTCCATGAGCAATCTCCAAGACAAACACCATCCAGAGACATGCTTTACTTCTCATTTCCTTGGATCAATAAGGTAAGGACAATAAAAACTCCCTTTCCAGGCAAACATAATGTGCATGACAGACTACAATTAAACCTAAAATGCAGGTGTATTTTCAGAAGAAGGAAAAGGGACTGGAGAAGAATGACACAACAAACTCTGGTCTTCTCACTGCCTTCTCACATTTCCCACCTGGCCACACTTCTCTTGGCAACAAGAGGTTGTGCCTCAGCACAGTGCAATTTGCACTCATTTGTTGGTTCCTTAGCTGATGCCCAGGCACACCAGAAAGACATCATTATGGGATTTTCCAAGATGTTCTCTGCTATATTTAGTGACTGTGTGTTGTGAGTCAAAGCGTCCACCTGTATCTTCCACAAATACATGTTATAAATAGCATTGACTGAAGTGACTAAATCCCAGCTTCTGTTCTCCAGTTTTAGCATGAATTCAAATAGTGTTTCTGATTCCAAGAACTGTAGGCTGTAAGCTCTGGGCAATGGGGTATACGTACTGGAAACCTCATGGTGACTCTTACTACTGGTTTTGTTATAGGAGGAAAGTTGGGGAAAGCAAACATCACTTCACTATACACTGATTCCTTCCTTCTTCCCTCCCTGGCTACCATCATATTTGCCTTTCTGGGCCTGTCTTTGTTAATATTCATTAGCAGTGGTGATGGGTAAATATGGAAGTACAGGTGCTCATCATAATTATCCCCATAGCCACACCCACAGAGTCATGCCAACAAACCAGTTTGACCACCGTTCATCACCACTGGGAGGTCTTTTGTAAATCTACTGAGCCTTAATAGCCAGTTAAAAACCAAGTCAACCCAAAATGCTGTACACTGCAATGGAATAATATTGCCGAGAAAATGCATTACACAATGACTACTATGAGCATTGCTGCGGAAAACGCAGAAGCAAAAGAGCACATAAATAGTTATTTGCAACTCTGTCCATCTCTAAGTTCAAGGTTTGGGTTGCCAGGTAAACCTTGGTCTGATGATAATTTAGCAGGGAAACAGGCACTACTTTAAATCCATATCTAGCTGCTCTGCTGCTGCTGCTGCTGCTGCTGCTGCTGCTGCTCCTCCTCCTCCTCCTCCTCCTCCTGCTTCTCCTTCTTCTTCTGTAGGCAGATGGAGCGATCCAGATGGGACATTAGTATGAAAGGAATAAGTTTCTGTTGCCATGTGCCATCAAGTTGTCTCCCATTTATGGTCGCCTTATGAATGAATGCCAACAAAATATCCTATCCATGACAGCCCTGTTCAGCTACCGTACATTCCATATTTATTTATTTATTTATTTATTAAAACATTTTTATGCCGCCCCATTCGCCGAAGCCTCGGGGCGGCTTACAACAAGCCTCGGGGCGGCTTACAACAAGTTGCAGTTACATACTGTGACTTCCCTTATGGGGTCAATCCATCTTGTATTCGGCCTTCCTTTGCTTCTTTTGTCTCCAATTTTCCCTTGCATGATTGTCTTCTCCAGTAAGTTTTACCTTCTCATGATGTGCCCAAAGAATGACAGCCTCAACTTTGCCCTTTTTGCTTCTAGGAAAAGCTCTGGCTTGAAGGGAATAGGTAGCGGGGTTTTGATCCTTCCTGCTTCCCATCCCCACTCTCAGTCTGATCCAGACCGGGGGTCCTGTGCCTGCTGTTCCCTTGAGTAAAAATAAATAAAATTAAAACACATAACTGCTAGATATGGATTTAAAGTAATGCCCAGTCTGATCCATATGAGGTTTCTTTATCAGCAATACAACCAGTTCCTGCAGTCAAGTCCTGCAACCCAAGTCTGCGTTGAGATTTCTCCTAGCTTTCTCTCCCTCTCATAAGGCAGTGCTGAGCAACTTCTGGCCCTCCAACTGTTTGGACCTACAACCCCCAGCAATCCTAATATTAACCCTTGCTAAAGGTGAAGGAGAAAGAAAATTGAGGTCCAAAACATTTTGAGAGTCCAAAGTTACCTCCCCCTGTGCCAAACACATTCTACTTATGCAGTTCAATTCACACAGGGTTAACATTTCCTTTTCTGAAATCTGTGTTCGGTTCAGATAGTCCCATATAGCTGTATGTATCCAAAAGCTCAATGATGCATTCTTCTAATCCCATAACCAACTGCTTTGTACTTCCTCATAAAAACATTCCTTGGTTGTTTGGTAGCTGTGAAACTTTCCTGAAGATGTGTCTGGGAGCTGTCAGAAATCAAGCATCAGGGAAACCTTTGCAGCCTGTATGTAAAATTTGTTTGTGGAGAAGTTCATGTGTTAGATTAATGACTGAACAGTCAGGCCTATTTGAAGCCACTCCAGCCAGGCCTGTTCCCAGTGCAAATCAAGACCGTCCTTGTTTCAGAAAACCTGCTAGCTTCAAAACGAAAAAGAAAAATTGAGCAGGATGCCCATAAATCGCGTCATCAGTGACTAAATTACAGCCAGCTAAAGTGGCTCAAGCAGAGCCAGGCTGTGCTAGAGACACAGCAGCTATTATAACCATGCCAGCAATACCACACAAATGGATGAGAAGAAAATAAAGAAGAGCAAGCCCCGTCCAATTAAAGCAACAAGAGAATGGAGGTGATTTTTCCACAGAGTGATGCAGCCAAAAGACCAGGGTGGGCCCTTCTATTCTTGCAAGTTGCACTATCCAGTCAGCTGTGATGTGGTTTTGGAGTCAGGATCCCACTTTTAACAATTCACCTGAAAGATGCCATATGCGTGCACGGGGAGGGGGGGGGCGAGGGGGAGAGAAGCCAAGGAAGTGGTCATTTCATGACTGACTCATGTGGTTAACATCTGAATCACCATCACCTTCCCTTCCTGTAGCACTATTTTTGAATCCTTAGAGGATTCCCATACACACCACAGGGAAGTGGGGAAGATTTCAAGCTCAGTGGCAGAGCTACATATTTCTCATGCAGAAGGTTCCAGGTTTATGTCATGGCATTTCCAGGAAAGGCTGACAAGTTCTCCTGCCTGAAACCTGGAGAGCTGCTGGTGGTTGGTGTAGGCAATACTGCACTGGGTGGGCCAATGATGGAACTCCAAGTGTGGCGATATTGCACTGGGTGGAACGCCAGTGATGGAACTCCAAGTGATTCTGGAAAGACTCTGGTAATCAAACCTCACTTTCTCATTCATTTGTCCATTCTTCATTTCATCTCATTTCTATTTTGCTCAGTAGCTAAAGCTCTCTGGACAATTCACTAGAATTCATGAGCCCACTGGCTAGCTTTCCAGTACACCACTGCATCTAATACTGTCCTGCTTTGCAAAATGCTGTTAAAAGTGTTGCCAAAATTCTGTGCCCAGTTAGCACGTAGGAGAAGTGCTAAGCATTCATTGTTGGCATTGTTAAATGGAACGTATTAAAGATATGCACTATATTGGGCAGAAGTCCCTAAAATCAAATTTGCACAAAATCTCAACTTTTGGCAGTTTCCAAAATTTGAGTTTTACTTTTTGCAAGGGTAATGGTTCCAACGCTGTCTCTTCAAATTCAACTTCGTGGAATGTGTTGCAAAGTTAAATACTGTATTATGCTTATTTCTGTCTCTCTGTCTATTACTACATTTATACCCTGTTTTTTTCCCCTTTTGAAAGAAACCCAAGTTGGCTTACATAGTTCTCCTCTACTTCCTTTTATTCTCACAACAACGGCCCTATGATGTAGGTTTGGCTTAGTGACAGGCCCAAAATCATTCAGTGAGCTTCACAGACAAGAGTGAACCAGAATTGGATCTCCCAAGTCTCAGTCAAACACCCTAATCAATATGCCACATTTTGCAGAACTGCTCGAAAATGTTACACCTTGAGTTTCCTCTTCCTAAGGATATATAAGAATTTCATTTGTGCTCACAAAACAGTTGAATAAGCCCTGTTCACAACCCCAAGAGCAGATGCAAATAGAAAAACATGCTCTCTAAAAATATTTGCAAATTGTTGAACGTATTAAAACACCAACCCTTTATTGACAAGCATTTTGCAACTGTGCAATTTTTAAAACACATAATTTCATGCTGTAGTCTACAGTGGACATTTCAGTTTTAGACATTGCAAAAGTGCAAGATTTTGGTACAATTTCCTGTTCACGCATATCAAACAGAGATTGTAAGTAAATGTGGTAAATGAGATGAGGAGGACGTCAAGCTAATATTTGGAGAATTCAGGCAGCCTTAAGCATCACTTATTCACCCAGGGGATACCTGGAAGACTTGATTTTTTTTTTTAATGAATGCTAGGGAAGGTGAAATTGATAGATTTCACTGCTAGCAAATCCTACTTTCTATTGCCAGCCACAGCCGTGTGGAAGTTGTTTTGACCAGTATTCCAATACTTGTCACTTTACAAATCAAATAAAAACAAAATTTAAGAAACCGGTTATAGACTGCAGCCAAATGTATTGGCTTTTAAGCCTTGCCTTGCCCAATCCAATCCCAACATCCATTTTAGCTCTAGTGTAAACTAACTTCATCCAGTATAAACTCAGCTCATGGTGAGTGAAGCTGCAAAGAGGTACCTACAGATCCAAAAGGAGAGTTGTCTATGACTTTCCATCAATGTAGAATCACCCTTAACTTCCCTAACAAATGCACTGGTGAGAATATTCCTTAAAAAGTTCAATGTAACAGCACCTCAGTTGTTTAATAGCATCTTCCTCCCTGGAACCATATTGGACTACAATTGTGAAGAATGATGAGACTGTAAATTAACAGATTCAAGAAAAACCTTCTAGCATTTGAAGCAAGAGAGGCTCATGGGGGCATTGTTATTGTTACTAATGACAATGTATGAGTAACAGCTGCAGTTATGCCTCCAACATCAGTTTAAATCATTTTGCTGGAGTAGAAGTATGGCTAGAGAGATTTATGCAGGTGGGAATGAGATAGTATTCTTTCACTGAAGGTCTAGGGCAGGAATGAAATAGATGAAGGGTTTTTCTGATGCAGCTTATTTCTTACCAGGTTCCAGCAGAGGTATGTGGACATGGTCCAAAATGGTGCAATTTCCCCCCCACCCCAAAAAGGAGGTAAAGATGTCCCACCTTCGACTTCTGCATGGAGATTTTGCACCACAGTTATGCTTGTCTTTGACATGGGGACAGCAGCCATTGTAGGAAACAGGATTTCCCTCCACCACAATCTTTCTGCTTCAGGTTTCCCCCACTGAAATCAAATGTCTCCTCTCCCCAGTCTATGTATCCCATTTTATAAATAGGAGTGCCTTTAGGAGACAGAGTCTTTTAAAGACAGAAACATACTTTAGAGCATAAGTAAATTGGCATGTTTCCTTTTGAAAATTGCTCATTGGGTGGTACAAAATAAAGTAGGTATGCAAATATATGTGGGGTGGTGATTTTGTTTGCTCTGCGATCTTTTCAGAACTTAGAACCTGTCCGTCTGGTCAATCCCAATCCTGAGCTTATTTCCAAACCATTCCCCTCACCCCAGACTTGGTGAGAGAGGCCTGAATGCAATTCCAAGCATGTTGAATATCAGTCCTATCATGGGAAAGGAGGAAGGGCACTATCCCTGCACCAGTCCTTCTGAGGAACATCCAGGATGTTCAGGATTACCCCAGCCCCTCTGTCCTTAGCTATTGCCCTGGTACTGGAGTAAACACCCTGGGAAAGGGGCATTTCCCAGTGCTCTTTGCACCATTGACATGCAGCCACAGCAGTGGGACTCCCATTAGAGAGGGACTTTCTCTGGTCTGCTGCTAGACCGGCAATACATGCCTGGAGGTGAGAGAGACTTTGGGATGGGAAATGAGTGGATAGAAATGAAAGGGTGAATGGAAGGTGGGGATGCATTCACTGCTGTTATCCTTATATTGCATTTATATCCCACAGTTTCCTCTTTTTTAAGCTAACGTAAAATACAAAATAACTTAAAATAGTCCTCCTCTCCACTTTCTTCTCACAATCTCAATGTCCTTCGATGTAGGTTAGTCTAAGAGCCAATGAATCCTCCAAAGTTACCCAGTAAGTTTCATGGGTGTGTGGGGACTAAGCCCAGACTACTTCAGACTTGGTCCAGCACTGTAACCGTTACACCACATTGGCTCTGGGTGAAGGGAAGGCTTAAACTCCTGTGAAGTCTGGATTTTGATTCAACCCATATAAGACGTTTTCCAGCCTGAGCATGGCAGGCCCACCAGAATTCACATACCAAGCTGTGCTCCAATAACATTCAGATGCACCACTTATGAATGAGGGACACACTAACCCCACCAGTTTAGACTGTTTCTGTCCAATAATGAGCATCAGCCAGTCTATTCAACTCAAATACCAAATCTCTTGCAATTAGAAACGTAAAACATAGAAACATAGAAAGAGAGTGAGTCAGAAGGGGCCTCCTGGGCCATCTAGTCTAACCTCCGGCACCAGCTGGCTCCACTCATGACATGCCTACCATGTGCATATCTAGTATATCCTTGAACACCCTCACCAATGGGGCTTCAACCACCTCCCAAGGAAGCCCATTCCATATCCCAGGAGTCCATCAGGAAGCACTTCCTGGAATCCACCCAAAAACTTGGTTCCCTGAGCTTTGCTCCATCGGAACATATCCTGCCCTCCATTGCAGGGGAAAAATGGTCATGACCCAACTCTGTGTGGCACCCCCCTGTATGGTGAGTCTAATTAGGATCCAATAATAATTTATACTTTTCATACTGGATCAGATCCCCCTTCTTCCCCACTCAAAAAAAAAAAAAAAAAGTTTTCTGGAGGCAATGTTAAGAAACAGGAAACCTTAAGCGAAGGGAAGAGGTAATGGGGTGGGGCAGTGTGGTGATGAAGCCAATAAACAGAAAGAAGAACCATCAAATAAACAGAAAGAAGAACCATGTGGAATCTATTTACCTCCCTCAGTGCTAGATTTGTGCAGCAAATGCTGTAAATCTGCAGAGAAAACGTCCCTTGTGCCAACAGATTTAACTAGCAAGCATATATAATGCTGTTCGGCATTCCTCAGGCAGCCAGGTGTACAAGAGCAATGCTACAGTGACTTAGTTCCTTTAGATGAGACAACACTGCAGCAAGTCTGTAACATTTGCTTTATTGAAAAGTACATGGGAGCAAAATCTATTGGGAGGAAGCTGGAAATGGTCCATTGGTCTTACATGAGATTCCCAAAAGCAGTGCCATGGCCCCCCACTCCAAGCTCCCCTTGGTTTCTTCCAGACCAGTATGTTCCATCTAAAGTATCTCAGCCTGCTCAAATTCAAACTGGACTCACTTATATTTGGAGACATCTAAAGCCTCTCAGCTTCCAACTGGAACTAGCTGGCTCTTAAGCTGCTTGTCAAGCTCTATTTGGTGTTTCATTTTCCGAAATGGAGAAAGATTCCATCGAGGCTATTAAGAGTCTTTGGTTACATTCTTAGAGTCCCAGGGATAAGATTCAAACCAGGATTCCCTGCTGCCAGTTCCTATAAAGAGGCTGGCATCCTCTTGATCCTTGTGTTGGCTGGCTGGCATGGACATTTATGGAAATGGCAGCACAATGCATCTGGAGTGCAGCGGGTTGGGGGAGGCAAATCTAGAGCATCTTGATTCATGCACCACCAACGCTCTAATCAAACCTACGCTTTGAAGACCGAGCACTGTCTGAGCCTTGGGGATATCAGTGCCACTGGGTCTATTATCCCCTGCCATCTAGATCCTCCAAAGCCCCAGCTTCAGCCTCCTCCCCTCTTTGAGCACTTCCCTAAGCAGAGGAGACCTTATCTGACTACATTCTTGCTCTCTTTCCCCATTCCACCACCCTGGCACCCAGGCCCCAACCCACACACACTGCCAATCCTGGGCTAATCCACTTCCCTCTAGCACTTCAGTTGCTGCCAGTGGATCTCAACCTTTTGCCCTTCTTGACTGGTGCTGGCCCCATTTTCAAAATCTCTGATTGATACAGCTATGCCCTGGTCCTGCCCTGCACCTTGCTACTTACTCGGGTACCAGCACCAGCAGCCAGGCTGATAAGTCTGGAATTCTTGTGATGTAGAAACTGGACTACCAGGCGTTGATGTGTCCATGCGAGCAGCACTGAGTCGGATGAGTCCATTCAAACCCACTCAGACAGGCAGACATATAACACAGCTGTATGCTGGAAGTAAACGAGAAATATTCCAGACACACCAACATGTGTTAGCTTGTGAAACACATACACACAAAGAGAATTTGAGTAGTGAGCATTGTGATGGACAAAATAGCATTGCACAGAGTTTTCCATGAAATATACTTCCCTTTCTGAATGTAGCCAGTGTTATCATTCCAGAGTAAAGAGAAAAAAAAAGAAAAGAAAAAGAAAAAAAGAAAACTGTATAAGCTATTCCTCTCAAAGATGTTATCTGCATACTGGAATTACCCTCTGGGACAATTTTACCATTTTGCTTCCCAGAGAAGTTAGATCACAATATTCCCTTCAGGTCAGGAAACAGTAGCTGAGTCAAAATGTTTATTAACTGAGATATAAGAACTCGCTGACCCAACTGGCTTAATCAGACGCTGGCTGAATTGAGCTCCCACCCCATTTCTAGCCATGCAACCAACTTCTTCTTGCTAGCAGTGCTCTGGGAGTTGATGTGGAAGCACCATTAATGGTTGGATAAAGGATGTGCCTTCTGCAAGAAGAAGGGAACTTCCATGGCAGCAAGGGCTCTGATTGCAGCCGCTTCATCCCATCTGGGGGAGATTCCCCTCCACTCATCCAGCCGGATCTCCTGACTCTCTGTGACGCATTTCCAGGAGGCTGGAGGGCGGCCTTGGAAAACAGGAAGGAGAACTTCTCCAGCACAATCAATCCAGTGTAAATCTGGATCCGACCTACGTGCCTCTAACTTTTCCTCTTTGCCTGGGCAGGGCACCTAATTGTCTCAGGGGTCCATGCTGCAACAAGTTCTGAAGCAACGCAGTTAAATGGACAGACACCTTAATCACACAGAGCTGCCTTATTCCATTGGAGGCAAGCCACAAGTCCAACTGGCTTCGTCTTGTACACAATGACTGACGGTTCCCTCCCCAGAGTTTTCCCCAGTCTTACCTAGAAATGCTGAGGACTGAAGTTGGGACCTTCTGCATGCAAAGCAGGTATCCTACCAGTGAGCTAGAACTTGCTTGTTAATGGAAATGTACTAGCTTACACCATGGCTAAAAGCATGGGCAGCCCTTCATTCATATCCATGTACATACAGAAGGTGGCACAAATCAGAGACACATTCAATGGGATGATACATTCAATAGCCTTATTCAGATATTATTCCTCAGTAGGGTAGACTAACCTTCTCCTTCATTGTGCTCTCAAATGTTTTGGACTCTATACCCCAGAATGAATAAATAAGAGGTTCTCCCAATAGGAAGCTCTGTGCCAGGAAGTTCTGTGCTGGGACCAAAGCTTTTCAATTTGTTCATAATTAATCTGAAATTAAGAGTGAGCAATTTGCTGATGGCACCAAATTATTTAGGGTGAGTAAAACAAACTGGAATTTGTGGTGTTAAAATGGGGGAAATAGTTCAGTGCAAGCAAGTATAAAATAATGAATACTGGGGCAAAAAAATGCAATTTTACATATATAATAATGAGTCCTGCACAAATAGTGACAGATGAAAGAACAGAGGGCATCACAGTGGAAAATATTGACTCGGTGGATAGCTGCTGTGAAAAAGGAAAATTTTGTGTTAGGCATAATTAGAAAAGTAAGCAAAAGAGTCAAAAATATAACACCACTCTAATACTACCTTATGGTAAGACCACACTTTGATTACTGTGTACACTTCTGGTTATTGTACTTAAAGGAAGGACACTATGGGTTTGGGGAAAGGGCGTTAAAGCAAGGAGCAACCCCCATGAAGAAAGGTTACAATATCTGGTACAGTTTAGCTTCGAGAAAGACCTGTGGTAGAGGTATATAATTTATGCACGATATGGAGAAGATATGGAGACATTTTCCTTTGTCTGTCATAATGCTAGAACCACACGAGGTCATCCCATGAAGCTGTTTAGTGGGAGATTCAGAGAGACTGAAGAAGGACTTCTTCATACAATGCATAAAGGGTGGCGTTCCCTACCACAAAAAGCACTGACGGCTTCTTTCAGTTGCTTTAAAAAGGGACTGGACAAATTCATGGAGAAGGAGGCCAGCAATGGCTACCAGACCTGATCATGGCTATGTGCTACCTCCAGTATCAGGGGCAGTGTGCCCATGTACACCAAGGCTGCATGGTGGGGTACATTGGTTGGAAGGGTGTTGTCGCACTCAGGTGCTGCCTGTGGGTAGCTAGTTGGCCACTGTGTGACCAGAACGCTGGACTAAATGGACCTCGGCCTGATCCAGCATGGCACTTTTTAGTTACTGACCATTGGCAGTAATTAACAGTTGGCAGTGGTTGGAGAAAGTCAAAGTCCAAAACATCAGGAAGATATCTAGTTGGAGAAGGCTCAGAAAGACTGAGTGAAAGCAGACATTAATTTGTGTCCTCCTCCTCTTCCTCTTTTCATTTTTACTATCAAGTGTGTGTAGGGTCCTGATCTGGACTGGACCAAAGGATGGAGGGGACAGTTGGAATGTTTTTGAAATCAAGGTTAGGACTCTGCACCTAATATAGAGGAAAAATGACAAGAAAAGCTGGCTGCTCAACACACATTTAAAGCAGTCCAGACATGAGTAATAGGGACACCAGCACCACCCTGTAGTCCCTCACCTTGCTATGCTGAGTGGAGAGGTCTGCAGAAGCAACCTGAACACAGTTAGAAGCCTCCAGGTAATTTATCAAGGTTCTCAAACACAATGAGCTCTGTTTCTGTTCAAGCATCAGACCTCCCTTGTTCAGCCCAGCGGGGTGAAGGGAACTGAAGGGGCCACAGTATTCAAATATAGTACTAGAACAGCACTATCGCCCCTTAGCTTTTCTCTCAGGTGGACTGAAGCTGCTTGTCTGCACTGAAGCTGCTTACCATACAGTTGCACTGGGCCTAAGCCAAAACCTAGACGATGCAGGAAGCCTGCTGCTATAGCATCCAGGAGAAGTTCCCGTGTCCTTTGGAGAATCCATTAAATGCCCCAATGATTTGGGAATCAGTGGCCAAAACATATACTTGGTATGGACTGAGCACTGTTTTAGAGGTGCCATTTCCATGAGAAAGGCCTGTCTGATTGGCAGGAACTGCTCTTGGACAGATACTCCCTTGTGTCTAACATGCACCTTCTAAAAGGTGCATGTGTTAACACAGAAAGATCTGAATACTCAAATTTGCTTTGGATGGAACATGTACAATTTCAATGTTGTGTTTTAGATCTTGTGGGCTGGTGGCTTTTAAATGAAAACAGGTTTTGGTTATTACTGCAGAAACGTTGCATAACTTGGCATTGGAACCTGGAGAGGAGTAAGGAAAATGTAACACAAGTAGCTGTTCCTTTAGTCTGAAACCCCCACAGAGTGTTACGATGGATGTGCTGAGCTTAGGTTATTCGCGGGAGTAACAAAGGCAGCAGACCAGAACAGAGTTAAGTGTGCTGGACAGCCAAGCTGAATTTCTGCAATCTGCTCTTTGTGGGGCTGCCCTTCAGAAAATGGAAACATGTGACACTTACATTTCCCAGCTACACTGACTGCAACACCAGTACATTTCTGAGCCCATGTTAAGGTACAGTTTTATGGCTTCAGAAAACCCAGTGCCCTGCCTGGTTGTTGCTAGCAGGACCAAAGGAGAACAAAAGCAGCAGGTCAAAGGCAATTTTACTCCTGTCCTTCCAATATGTTTGCTTATTTTATTTAAAAACTCAGCTAAATGGACTTCTGATCCCATTTAGCTTACTTACCAGGATGGATGATGGTGAGGCTGCATGATACTTTGCAGCATGTTCTCTCTTTTTCCCGCCCACCACCCTGCCCCCTTTCCACCCTCCCCAAAGCTATGTGAGGTCACATTTTTGTGATTCTAAAAGCAGAAGCAATGGTTCTTTCTGTGCTCACCGAGGGAGAAGGGCTCTCATCTTCAGCGACTGTAGGACTGGAGTCTTAATGTGCTAATGATAACTTCAAACAGCCTTCCAGACGCTTTGGAGTGCAAGTCCTAACATCTCTGACCATTGGTCATGTTGGTTGAGGCTGATGGGAGCCATACCAAGGTCTCTCGTACCATGTGTGCCTGCCCTTGAGAGCACTCAAGCGGATTGGCACATAGGAAAGAGCTTCTCTAGGGGTGTCACCACATTTATGGAACTCATTATCAGCTGGGATGTGACAAGCTCTACCTCTGCAGTCTTCCAGAAGACCCTGAAAATGAATTTATACTCAATGGCTTCTTTTATGAGCTTATGGCACTGTATGTTTGATTTTAATATCAGCATATGGTTTTAGTCAGATGGTTTGGTTTTCAATATTAGCATTAATTGGACTTTAATGATGCATTATTGAGATTTTATGAAATTTGTAAACCCTTTTCATGGTTTCCTGTTGTCCTAACAACATCAGAAGATCAAAGCAAATAAATGCATTTCTCAAGAACCTTTACTATGTAGATGATACCGTTTCTCCAATCTCTACCTACCTAGTTCAAAGTTTAGATAGGAAGGTAGATGTTCTTTTCATTCAGTATCCAAGACCATTACAGATAGTTGTTTTTTTAATAAGAGATGAGTTTTTTCATGGATTCCTTTTGCAATGGAATAATTGTTCCACGTGTTTTATACTTGAAAAGATTTGAACTATTTCCTGTTTTATTTTAGTCCTGTGCATATCCAATGAGGAAGTCCCACTGTGTTCAGTGAAGCTGACTCACAGGTCAGGCACACACACCTGAAGCCTTAAATATTCATTAGCCGGTATACTTTTTATAGCAAGCTTCTACAGAGGTAATGATAAGGAACCCTCCACTAGGACTGGAGCCCTGAATCTTGCATGGGGAGCCCACAATCTCCATGAGGCTATCAGTCCACCCTCTGCTGCCAGGTCATTGCTGAAATACTGATCTATGTTGATCTATGTTGCATCTGATGCCCCTGGATTGGCTGGCTCTTTGTCCACAGGTGCTTCATCTGTTGCTGCTCGCCCACTGTGAATCCTTTCACCTGAGCGTTTTTTTTCCTGAAATCAAAAGCCCTCCTGTCCCCTGACCATATCCATTTTGGAGGTTGCCCTTACAAGGTATGGTTCTTTCTCACACACACACACACACACACACACACACACAGAGAGAGAGAGAGAGAGAGAGAGAGAGAGAGAGAGAGAGAGAGCACAAGATTGTGCTTTTTCCTTTGCCTCCCTCTCTGTCTTTCCCTTTTTATCCCATGGCCCTGAGCCCTGCATCTTTTTGATATCTAGCACTGTTCCTGCCCTTCAGTTCTATTCTCAGAAGAGTTACTATAAAGATGCAATTACATTAATATATAAATCAATAACCTAGGAGATAGTTTATTGTCCAGAGTGAAAAGCAAAATATTTTCTCTTTAAGTTCTTTGATTGTGAAGCCATTTGGCTCTGGTATGTTCCTGTAATAGGAAATATTCCACATGAGCAAATTTAGTATAGAAACCAATATAAGTGGAGGAATTTCCTCCTTGGCATTGTTTCTTTGAATTACAACTGAGTTATTTCAATATAATACGTGGAGCAGGGGGAGATGAAGATGAGATTCCAGCAATACTGACAAGAACCAGAAGTTTAAGAATGGTGTTATCTAACATTTTGTAAAATTGTGACATTGAAGGGAGCAGTCCTTTGGCCCTTAGACAGCATCTTTCATATCCCCAATCCAAGGTTAGAGACAGCACTCCCAGCTCAGGAAAGGGGACTGAAGCACTGTATCCTTCTTACAGCCACTGTGGGAGGAACCCTGCTTGTTGCTGCCCAAGTTCGGACCCTCAACTCTGAAAAAGTCCCCTCCTTCTGACACCCCAGCTAGATGAACCAAAAAACTGATCTAGGAAGAATGCAGGGCAGAAGATAAGGAAGCAAAGATTATCTCTGTCTTTCTCCTTGGGATGCTCATAAGCCTCAAAGTTCATGGACACTACCAATGACAACATTGCCTCAATACTCATTCTGATATTTGGTCACCCAGTTCAAGCTATATTAGTGATATAGAATTTCATATTAGGGATACGGAAATGGAACTTTTAATATTGGTGTGCATCTTTGTGAGCATATATGTATACATATATATTTTTAATAATATTTCACAACCTGTTCAAATATCTCTGATAATTACTGTGTGGCTATAAGATTTGTGTGTGTGTGTTCTTGTTTTGTTTTGTTTTGTTTCCCCCTTTTTCTGTTTATGTGTCCATGGTTCTACTCTTGTTTTGCATTCTCAAAGATTTTTCACCAATTTTTGGCTTTGTTGAAAGATTGTAAATGGGGAGTTTTTACTGTTTTAAAATTTTATTGTATTTTAGTTTGTTTTTATGGAGTTGTCCCTGGCCATGTCGACGGTTGAGTTTCCTGGGGAGCGTGTGGGCGCCGCTGTTGGGGTGGTCACGGGCAATGGACGTTACAGCGGTGGGGGCTTAACATGTCCATGTAGAAGAAGGAGGGACAGATGGCTGACATCCATCCCTCCTTCTGGTTCTGCCCCCAGCCAGAGGGTTCCAGGTAGTCTTGTCAACTGCCCCTTGGGCCTGACGGTGCTTCTGCTTAATGCCAGGTCAGTCCACAATAAATCTTCCCTCATCCATGACTTGATTGTGGATGAGGGGGCCAACCTGGCTTGCATAACAGAGACCTGGGCGGGAGGGGGGGGATATCGCCCTCTCTCAAATGTACCCGCCCGGGTATCTGGTTCAGCACCGTCCACTCCTGGAGGGGAGGGGGGGTCGCTTTTGTTTACCGAGCCTCCATCTCCCTCGCGGGGCTTCCAGTCCCTTCGAGGCCAGGGCTAGAGTGCCTCTACTTGGTGTTGGGCGACCGAAACAGATTGGGGATTCTGTTGGTGTACTGGGCACCCTTCTGCCCAACAGATTTCCTACCCGAGCTGACGGAGATCGTCTCAGATCTGGTGTTGAGGACCCCCAGGATGTTGGTCCTGGGGGACTTCAATCTCCATTCCAAGACTGGTTTGACCGGGGTGGCTCAGGACTTCATGGCCTCCATGACGGCCATGGGACTGTCTCAACATGTCACAGGCCCAACCCATGAACGTGGACACACTCTGGACCTGGTTTTCTCGACAGGGCAGAAAGAGGGTGGTCTGAGGGTGAGGAATTTATGTTTGACTCCCCTGTCATGGTTAGATCACTTCCTCATGAGGTTTGTGCTTGAGAGCGGCCTCTCCCTCTGTAAGGGTGCGGACCCAATTGTGTGGGTCCAGCCCCGGAGCCGGATGGATCAGGACGGATTCCTGAAGGCCCTGGGGGAGTTTCCGGCTGACAAGACTGTTGCTCCTGTTGAGGCCCTGGTCGAACTATAGAATGGGGAGATGACTAGGGCTGTTGACACTATCACTCCTAAGCGTCCTTTCCTGCCAGGCAGAGCCCACTCTTCCCCTTGGTATACATCTGAATTGCGGGCAATGAAGCAGGCTAGGAGATGGCTAGAGCGTAGGTGGAGGAGATCATGGGATGAATCTGATCAAACACACTTAAGAGCCCATTATTGGGCCTATGCTGTGGCGGTGAGGGCGGCGAAACAGAAATTCTTTTCCGTTTCCTCAAAATGCTGTCCAGCGGAGCTTTTTCTGGTGGTACAAGGGCTGGTCTGTCCTGGACCTAAGAAAGATCTGGTTCCACCCTCGAAGGCCTGATGTGACGACTTTGTCAAGCATTTCAGGGAGAAAATTGCTCAGATTCGTCACGAGCTAGACTCTACTAGTGATTCAGAGGCTTCTGGGGAGATACCAATGTCGCCGTCTGGTCCAAAATTAATGGATGAATTTCAGTTATTGCGGCCTGATGATGTGGACAAGGCGCTTGGACGAGTACGTCCCACCACTTGCCTATTGGACCCTTGCCCATCTTGGTTAATAGACAACGCCAAGCACAGGATTGGGACCTGGATCTTGGAAGTGGTTAATGCCTCTCTGAGGGAGAGTCAGGTACCTGCCCCTTTAAAGGAGGCGGTAGTCCGACCGGTCCTGAAGAAAGCGTCACTGTATCCAGAGATGGCCACTAATTATAGACCAGTGGCCAACATCCCATTTCTGGGCAAGGTGTTGGAGCAGGTGGTGGCGGGACAACTCCAAGCACTCTTGGAGGAAACTGATTATCTGGACCCATTTCAGTCCGGCTTCAGGCCCAGGTACAGTACTGAATCTGCCTTGGTTGCCCTGTACGATGACCTGTGCAGGGAGAAGGACAGGGGGAGTGCGTCCCTGTTGGTTCTTCTGGACCGCTCAGCAGCTTTCGATACCATCGACCATGGTATTCTTCTGGATAGGCTAGCGGGATTGGAGGTCGGAGGCACTGCTTTGCAGTGGTTCCACTCCTATCTCAATGGCCGATTCCAGAAGGTGGTGCTGGGGGACTATGGCTCTGCATCATGGCAGCTATGCCATGGAGTACCACAGGGATCCATTTTGTCCCCTTTGCTGTTTAATGTCTACATGAAACCGCTGGGAGAGGTCATCAGGAGGTGTGGGCTGCGGAACCATCAGTACGCTGATGATACCCAGCTCTACCTCTCGTTCTCCACCAATCCAGGTGAGGCAGTGGCTGTGCTGAACCGGTGCCTGGCCGAGGTAATGGGCTGGATGAGGGCCAATAAACTGAAGCTCAATCCAGACAAGACGGAGGTCCTGTTGGTTGGCGGATCAGGCTTCGGAGAGGGTGAATTGAACCTAGTCCTGAATGGGGTTGCACTTCCTCATAGGGACAAGGTCCGCAGCTTGGGAGTGCTCCTCGACCCAGAGCTTTCATTGGAAGCTCAGGTGACAGCGGTGGCGAGGAGCGCTTTCTTTCAGCTTCGGCTGATCCATCAGCTGCACCCCTACCTGGAGAACGACTGCCTGGTGACAGTGACACACGCATTGGTGACTTCCCGACTTGACTTCTGTAATGAACTCTACATGGGGCTGCCCTTGAAGACAGTCTGGATACTTCAATTGGTTCAAAATAGAGCTGCCAGGCTGCTAACTGGGACTGGGCGTTATGTTCACATGACTCCAGTCCTCCGTCAGCTTCACTGGCTTCCCATTGAAGTCCAGGCCCAATTCAAGGTGTTGGTGATGACCTATAAGGCCCTTAACAGCTTGGGTCCTGGTTACCTGAAGGAGCGCTTACGTCCATATATGCCCGCCCACCCCTTGAGATCAGTGGGAGAGGTCCTTCTCCGGGAACCCTCTGGGAAGGAAATTAGTAGGGTAAGTACTCAGAGGAGGGCTTTCTCTGCGGTGGCACCCAATCTATGCAATGTGCTCCCCAGAGAGGTCCACCTGGTGCCGTCATTATTTGTTTTTCGTCACCAGGAGAAGACCTTTTTATTCAAACATTATTTTAATTGTTAATATTATTTATGTATTTTATTCTTTGGCCAGGGCGACTTAATTTATATTGTTTTATAGGATTCTATTTATTTATGGTTGTGAAGGCTTCGGCGAATGGGGCAGCATAGAAGTTCCCCTAATACCTAAATAAATAATAAATAAATAAAAGTCAAATAAAAATTACAAATATTTAAATTTTCATGGGTGCAGTCACCAAGGACACAAGCGATAGAATTGTGCCCTTAGCTTCTTGTTGAAAACTATAAAACAATGCCACAGAACACTGGCAGACCTCACTAAGAAATGATTCCAAAGGTTGTGGAGTCCAAAATGTAAAAGCTATGGTGGATTAGAGCAAAGACTTTCCTACAGTGGTCAGACAAATGTCTCTGGGAAGCTTACAAACAAGAGAGTCAGCAATAGACTCCTCCCTGCTGTTCCTCTCTAGCAGGTGTTGCAATAAGACCCCTCTCCATGCAACTGCGGATCCACGGTGGGACTTTCCATAGAATCCTGGAGGGGAACAGAGTTGGAAGAGGCCAAGAAAGTCAGCCAGTCCGACCTCCTGCTGTTGCAAGGCACCAATTTACACCATCCCACTCAGAGGGCTGTCCAGGTTCTTTTTGAATGGCTCTAGTGTGGGAGAGCCCACCACTTCTCTGGGCAGCTGGTTCCACTGTCGTATTGCTCTGACGGTGAGGAAGCTTTTCCAGATGCCCAGCCAGAATCTGGGTTGTCGCAACTTGAGCTAATTATTCCATACACTCTGGGATGAGCAAGAAGAGATCTTGTTCTGCCTCTTTGTCACAGTTTTTGAGGTACTGATAGAATAATGTCATGTACCCTCCCCCCGTCATTCTTTTCTCAAGGCTGAACACGCCCAGTTCTCTCAGGCTCTCCTCAGTGTTTCCAAACTCTGGATCGTTTTTGTTGCCTTCCCCTTTCTAGTTTTTCTGCATCTTTCTTACCTCTTGGTGCCCAGATCTGAACACAAGTTCCTAGATGAGGTATAAGGGAACTATTGCTTCTCATAATTTGGAAGTAATACTGTTAATGCATCTCAAAACAGGATTTGCCCTTTTTGTGGCTGCATTGCATTGTTAGCTTGTATTTAGCCCATTGTCCATGATAACTCCAATGTCTTTTCCTTTTTCAGTTCTGTTGGGCCATTTATTCCCCATCCTATATCAATGCATTTGGCTTCTCTTTCCTATGTGGCAGACTTGGCATTCTTGGCTGGTCAATCACCGAATAAAGGATGGATTGACTTGGTATTCATCCTTACTGAATCTCATTTTGTTGCTTTCAGCAGCATTCAAGCTTATCAAGATCAAGCTTTGGAGGGAAACCATAATAATTGGAAAGGCTCATATGGCATTCCCTGAATTACTATTTAGGTCTAGAACATTTCCAGTATTTGACCAAAATTCACAATGAAGGAAGCAAATTTTGAACTTTATAGTCCCTAGGAAAAATAAGAATGAGAAAGAGCATTACATCACATTTTGTGAAACAGAGCTTTGATGTCTGGCGAAAAATTCCCATAAATGCCAGCTCTTCTTCTCCTCGCTTGGCACTGTTAGCGGATCACCCAGAGTGCCTCATCGCATGAATACCAAATTCAGACATGAGAAAGGGAAGGCTCGTCCACATGTCTGTTCTGCAGATGATTTTAATTTTCCAAAACATAATTGGAAATTACACTTTCTTTTTCCAGTGAGTTGGTAATGCTCAAATAATAGCAGGGAAGAAGAAGGCTCATGTCCATCATTCCAGCTGGGAACATTCAGTTCTTGCTGGGAACACTGCCTTGTTTGCTAGCAGGATTATCACGAGGGTTGCATTCTATATTGTCCCTTGTATATGGGGCTATGCCCAAATTACTGGGTGGGGGACAGTGTGGTACTGTCAGTGTACGACCAGTTCCTTTGCTGTTCCGCTACTGTTTTTAGAAGACTTTGGGGTGGAGTGTGATTTGGCTAAAACTGGAAGCAACCAGTGTTGGGCATGCAGGTTTCATGAAGGCTGCACTATCTTTCCTGTACAAAACTTGAGCGTAATTTGAAAGCTGACTTTGGTCATGTGCTTTGGTCTCACATGCGTGCTTTCTTCTGATAAATACTCAATGCAGTTTGGCGGCAGGGGATGTGACACAGGAGAAGAGAGACTTAAAAACTTTTCCCTGCTGGAATCTTGATCGGAATCACAACTTCTCCTGACCAGTGCCTCTTATTCACATTACAAGGAAAGCTCCTGTTAATGTCAATGAAATTCAAGTCCCTTTCCCTCCAAACCATGTTGCAAAATCATCTGAAGAAGGAGGTAGGTAACACCAGGTTATGTTTTTAAAACATGGAGTCCCATCTGCTTTGGCCCCGAAACTAAACCAAAGAGTTTTGTTAGGTTTTGAGGTGAAGGTTGTATCTCCAAATCTTCAGTACATTGCAGTCATCCTTTTAGCTTTAGCTTTTCTGTAATGCTATACTCAAGTATTGGAATAATAGAATCATAGAATAGTAGATTTGGAAGGGGCCATGAAGGACATTGAGTCCAAGCACCTGGTGTTGCAGGACACCACATTACACCATCCCACTCAGATGGCTGCCCAGTTTCTTTTTTGGATTTCTCTATTGTGGGAGATCCCACTACCTCTCTAGGCAGCTGGTTCCACTGTTGTATTGCTCTGACAGAGAGGAAGCTTTTCCTGATTAGATTTCATGCTACACCTGGGAAGAAAGAGGACCAAAATTGTAGGGAGAGGACCAAAAATTAAATGTGCATTTTTGAATCCCCACTACTGCTTGGTACAATCTTTCCCCTCATGTTGCATTCCAAATGTGCTTCTTTGCAAGTCCCATCATCCTCAGCCATCCCCTCAGCACAGAAAATCTACTGACTTTCTCATTCTGAAATTACCTGTTTAATTTCTTGGAAGGCTCCCATTACAACTCTTATTACAATGAAGACACACTTTCTGCACTCATCCATCATCATGAGATCTTCCATTCTGAACAATGGAAATCTTGTTCCAAGGAGGAGATGGGAAGGAGTTGTCTCCAGATGTCATCTTCAGTTTTGGTTTTAATTAGAGGGGGCTTCCCTCCACCAGATGGCCAACCTCTGCTGTCTCTCTTGAATGCAAAACCCATGCACAAACGTACCCATTTCCCCTGAAAACACAGTTATGGGTAGCTGTTTACCTGGATAGCCACTTTTCATAGCTGACCTCTGTGACATCTTGACTTGGTCCACACTTGCATTTTCCACTATCCTCCAGAGTTTCTGACCTAAACTTAACTCAGATGCATGAGCAGAGTCAATAAGAAGCTGGTAAACACACACACACACACACACAAGGGTTTTGCTGTTCAGCAATCTCCACTCACTGTGTTTCTGTTCATACAGACAGTTCTCAAGGGCTCGAATGTCCTGTTTACTCAGGTTAGAATTAAATCTTTATTACTGTTCAGCAAATAAAGAAATCAAGAAATAAACACACTTCCAAACATAGACATTAAGCCCTAACCCAGAATTTCCGATGTTGCATTTTCCGCCTGATCTAACAGGTTGACCACTGGAGAGAGCATTTGCAAGAAAGGTCCTCAATCTTTTCCCACCAGCAGGTTTTCTCTCCAAAATTTTCCCTGGACCATTTTCTCCCCTAGGGGGGAAAGTTTCCAGTCTCAGGAGCCACCAACGTGGGGAGCAGAATAGGAGAAGGCAGCTTCAGGAATGTGACAGGGGACAAAGAGGGCCAGCTCATTACATTTTTCTGCCAGATGTGAAGGACTGGACAGAACCCATCCTTCATTCCACCTATCAAAGCCACCTGGACTGGCAGTTGAGCCTCATTTCAGCACTGGTGACAGGACAGAATCCTCTCCCTTTATCTGCAATGACCACCTAGCTTCAGGGTTCCCAGCAAGGCCTGGTGACACATGCCCCTTTGTCCTCCAATACCTTTCTGCTGCTCCTCAGTCCTCAACATCTCCTGCCCAGGGCAGCCATCTTCTTTTGCCTATTGGTAGGTCTGACCCTGTTGTTGTGGGTGGCACATAGGTTACGACTCTCTAAGATATGCCATCTATAATTCCTGAGGCTTCATTTCATTTCATGTTCTACATCTTAACAGCTTGTGGAGACATGGACCAGGAAGACCCAAAAAGAACGAAACACTATATGTAAAAATTCATTTTAAAACAAAAATAAAAAGTGCCTGTTCAACCAAAGAAGGTTTCCTGAAATAAAGATGTTTCCAGGAGGCACCAAAAACACCGCAATATTGCTCCCTGACTAACTTCTAGACGCAAGGCGTTCCAGAGGATTGGAGCCACCACACTGAAGATTCTCTGTGAGGTGAAATTCTGTTGCCTTCTTTGATCCTGGCTCTGCTTATTGTGTTTTAGGTGAACATTTCTTTCTTCTATTTATGCTCTGTCTTTTTTCCTCCAGGGAATCCAAGGCTGGTTCGTCTGAGAGTCCATGACTGGCCACACTCGCCCAATGAGCTTCATGGTGGAGTGGGGTCCAGAACCCAGGCCTCCAAAGACCCTGTCCAGCACTTCAGCCCCTGCATCTCACCCGATCTGGGATGGAAAGGTTCGCAAAGGAGAGGAAATGTGTTCTTGTTCTGGAAGTAGATGGCGGTCAGATGAGACTAAACAGAGGAAAGTGATGCAATAACAGTGTTTTTAAAGCCAAGAATGGTGATGATCTAGAAAAGGAAATGCAGAGCCCAAGCAAGAGATGGTAATGTGCAGTTTGTGTGGAGACAGAGAGATGAAAACCTAGATAAAAATGGGAAGGGATAAGGTCAGCCCTGAAATGGCTACCCTAACTGACTTCCCAAGGATTCAGATAATTAATAAATTCATTAATTTATTAGATTTATATCCTTTTTTCTTTTTAAAGAACTCAAAGTGGCTTATATCATTCTCCACTTCCATCACTCAATCTTATCTCCACTACAACGACCCTGTGAGGTAGGTTGGGTTGAGAGTCTGTGACTGGCCCCAAGTCACCCTGTTGGCTCCATGACTCAACAGGGACTAGAACCCAAATTTCCTTAGAACACAGATGTTCTTAACCACTACATCACACTGGGTCTCTTTTTAACCCTACTAGTTTGTGCTTCATTTAAATGAAATGGCCAGAAACCAAACTTTGGACCTTCTGCACAAGAGAGAACATCTAAGCTTCACAAACTTTGGAGTCGTCGTCATCATGGGGATGAGTTCTTATTTTTATTTATTTATTTATTTAAAATTTTGGATTTTCCATCTGATTATTAGAAAATCTCAAGGTGTTTATATAAAAAGCCAAAAATATACATATATATTAAAACCACATTACAGCCAGAAAATAGTTAAGAACTCCTTAGTGCCCACATCTGCTACAATTATTTAAAATACATTATTGAATAAAAAACTGGGAGAATAAAAAGGTTTGGGCTGGCACTGAAATAAATGAAATGTCCTTGCCAGGCACACCTCTCTGGAAAGCAAGTTCCATAATTACATAATCATTAATCAATAGTGCATCAATAATTTATACAGTGCATTTAAGCTGCATTCTTATTTACATTCACCTGGAAGTAAGCTCTGTTTGACCCAAGGGGACTTACGTTGAAGTAAACATGCATAGAATTTCACTGCTAACCATGTTCAAAGTATTTCATGGCCATCTCTCATTAACACATCAGCCCTGAAAGGTAGGGAAATATTATTCTCATCTCCATATTGTGAGCGGAAAGGACATGGGTGCTGGAATACAGCAACTTGCTGAAGGTCATGACAAAAAGGCTGCTTGAAATGGGAGTTTCTTCACTCATACTGTTAACTTCTAGATTCATTAGCTCTGTCCAAGTACTTTCACCCACACACCCATTAAAATGAATGATTGCTGCCTACAGGCAATACTAACATTTTTTTTTTTTACGAAGGGAGAATTTTACGATGGATGCTGCCTTTTCCTGATGCCCAGCCAGAATCTGGGTTGTTGCAACTTGAACTGATTATTCCGTGTCCTACACTCTGGCATCAGCAAGAAGAGGTCTTGACCTTCCTCTTTATGATAGTCTTTGAGGTACTTATAGAGGGCTATCATGTTTCCCCTTTGTCTTCTCTTTTCAAGGCTGGACATGCCCAGTTCTTTCAGTCTGTCCTCATAGGGCAGTGTTTCCAAGCCCTGGATCATTTTTGTTGCTCTCTGCTGGACCCTTTCTAATTTACCTGCATCTTTCTTAAATCTTGGTGCCCAGCACTGGACACAGTATTCCAGGTGAGGTCTGACTAGTGAGGAGCATAGAGGAACTACTACTTCTTGTGATTTGGAAGTAGCACTTCTTTTGATGCATCCCCGTTAATGCAGGTTAATGTCTTTGCAGTCTGATTCCAGGTGAACATGAGAATGTGTGACCACAGATGCAAAATGTGAGCATGATGCTTCCCTTCCATACCCCCACCATAGCCACCAATTCAGATGTCATCCTTTCTATCAGGAGTGTTAAACTTCAGCTTTTGGGCCAAATACTGCCTGTCTGGGTCCCAGTATGGGTCTCTTGGTTCCCCAGACAGCCATGTCCCATAATAAAAATTTTCAAAAAAAAATAGTCAGTGATTTCTTGCAGCTTTCCCCTTCATTCCAAAGGATAACCAGAAATGACTCTTCCAGGACTTAGTTACTGGCAGTAACAGCTTTAAGCTAAAATACACTAGCATTTTTTTTAGTATTTTTGCCCCATCCCTTTTGCCATTGACCCACCTACCCACCTTTATCTGTTTTGCAAGTTTTATATTTGCTGGAAGTGCTTGCAATTGTCATTTGCACCCGCTATAAGAGGTGATGAGGTCTGTTCCACCACCATATTCTTCTGCATGTGCATCCCATCGCATTCAAGGAAATATGCCTTCAAAGAAAGTTGCCCAGCACTGGACTGTAAACATCTTGGGGCTTGCTGACAGAGCATGAGAACCATCCATACTAATGATCCTCTTTCTTTATTCTCTGGTGACTGTGAATCTCCTCACAGATACTCCTCGCAAGCCACACTGATAGTAAACATTGCCAGAACGTGTTGAATTGCTGCTTTACTAACAGAGCAACAGCAAAATTCACTGTACTGTTTAAACATATGAACACACAGGTATTCCCGAGCCATGCAATAAAATATTTGAAGAACTAATTCCCATGGAAACATATTGCCAAGCTGTTCCAGTTGGCCCACAAAGAGTCTAGTCACGTAAGCTTGATGTGAAACCCATAAAAATACCCTTTGTTTCACTTTTCATAATGGAGAGTTGGTATGGTAGAACAGCTGAGTGTGATGGAAAGTCCCCAATTCAAGTGCTACTTCTGCCACAATTTTTCAGTGTCTCAACCTCCATCACCCTGTTGCCACCCATCATAAGAGCATGATGACTGTCTTGGTGACCTAGGAAGGGAAGAGAGATGGGAAATAATTGCTTAGGTGTTTTTCTGTTCTGATGGAGATGAAGTACTTGAGCACATTTTGCTGAAGCTAATGGAAAGTTGCTGTTGAAAGGAATGAAGTGGAAGAAATTGTCTCTCCTGTTGCCTGTTAGAAAAGTAAAGTGACTGGGTGTGAGGAAATCTGGCCTGTAGGGTGGTGACAGTGAGAGTCATGCAACAGTTATGGCTTATGTAGTTGAAAAGGGAGATTTGGTTGTACTTATGAACCCACATGGGTTATAAAATAAGAAACATCCTCAGGAAATGTGGCTGCTTTAGGTGCTAATAAGGATGCAGATTTTCTTAGACTGACTGTGCCATCCAGTTTGCTTGCTAATTATGGAACTATAAGGACTTTGTTTTGATGTTTTTATAAATGTTCTATTGGAATGAACTTTAATGTATCTTTTGTAAGTCACTTAGAAATATATATTTTTAAAATGTGGTTAGAAGCATACTAAAACCAATCAACCAAACAATCAGAAGGATTGATTGTATACATAGATATATAATTCTTGTCCATGTTGTATGCTTGCTAACTTGAGACTTTATTTTATCAACATGATTGGATGGTTCTGTTGTATGTAACTCAGAGGGATCATTATTTCCTTTTCTTTGTATATTTTATAAAAAAACCAATTAAATAAATATGTATATATATTGAAACTAGCTGCATAATCCGTAGCCAGCTCGCTAGGGGTCTGTTTGGGTTATGTGTAAACCACTAGGCATAACAAGTAGCAGTGAGTATGAGTTTGTTGAAGTCGGAAAACGTCTATTTGCATCAGTGTTTGTTTCTCCAGAGCCAGTGAAGGAACCTCTGCCATTTGGAAACAAAAAGTGTTACCCATAATGCACAGTATTTGCTGCAAGGTTACGGTAGGTTGACTCATACTGCTTTATGGTGTGCTCCAATTAAGACACTATAATTTGGCCGAGCAGTAGCCGTTTCAGTGGTTACCTTTCAGCTTGATGATTTGTTTTGATGCGGCAGTGAAAGTTTACCCAAATTGCATGCAGGCGCTAGTCATGCCGAAAGGGGCCGTGTCATCTCAGCGTTCATTTCTTTGCGCGATGATTCACGCAGCTGACTCACTCCAGTGTCTGTCTAGGTCAAGAATTTCTCCCTGCTGCTGTTGTTCATACGGATGATTTGGGGGACAACATACGATGTCCGGTCTGGAATATTTTTATAAGCCAGGCCCTGTTTTAGGGCTTGGTGCCGTAGCTGCCAGGCTGAAGACAAACCCCACATGCCAGGAAGATCTTCTTGGCTTGAGTAGGTCTGCACACAGGTAAGCAAAAGTGGTGAAGCAGCCATGCAATTGCTTTGCCACTGTCTGCACTGGCATATATATCTGAAACATTGATGTTCCACCTTTCCACCAGACATGCTGACATGCACATCCAAACCCATGTACAAAAGCTGACCAGACTGGCAGTTAAATACAGTGCCAGCTGATGCTCTTGAGGGCCGTGGGGCAAGACATCCCCACTGACCCCCCTCCCTTTGTGAGTCCATCTTGTTCCAGCTGCTTTTGCTCCTCCTCCACTCGTGGCTCCCATGTGCTTGCTGAATGGGCAGAGCACCCTCCTTCTTACCACCACTGACTAGGCCAAAACAAAAGAAGATCCCTCAAAGGCTGTCACAAAGAGGAAGGTCAAGATCTCTTCTTGAAGATTGGTATCTGGTGTGTAGGACACCGAATAATCAATTCAAGTTGCAACAACCCAGATTCAGGCTGGGCATCAGGAAGAGCTTCCTCACTGTCAGAGCAATCCGACAGTGGAACCAGCAGCCTAGAGAGGTGGTGGGCTCTCCCACCCTAGAGACATTCAAAGCAAAACTGGACTGCCATCTGAGAGGGATGGTGTAAGTTGGTGTCCTGCAACAGCAGGGGGTTGGACCTGATGACCTCTCCCAACTCTACAACTCTATGATTCTACGAATGAGCAAATTGCAAGGGTGACAGAGGGAGGCACTCCAGGGGCCTCTTATCAATGGACTCTGGACGGGGAGTGGGGCCCCAGTGTCAGCCTAACCATACCTATTGTTGATACTGGCCCTGGCTGAATCATACTGCAACACATTCACCTCCATCAGGGGAGCTGCTGGGTGCCAAAAATATGGGACAGGCCTATGGGATAAAAGGCAAGAAAAAAGAAGGCAGGAAAAAGAGAAGTGGAAAAAGGGAACAAGAGAAGAGAAGAAAGAAAAAAATAAAAAAGTGAAGAAAAAAGAGTAGAGGAAAAATAGAAAGAGAAGAGAAAAAAAGAAAAGGGGAGAAGGAGAGAGTGCAAATTTTCACATGCTAATTTATGTATGCTGTAAATTGTGTGTCTGTGTGTGTGTGTCTGTGTCTGTGTCTGTGTGCATGCATGTGTGTTTAAAGGGCCATCTCCTGAGGCCACCAATTTGTGAAAAGGATTGTATGGATGGGGAGAGGAGCCTATCTGATTTCAGAAATAGCCTCAGGCAGAAAGAGTTCAGAAAGGAGGATGGGAAACACAAGTGGGCTTTTGCCAGCGTCTGGATGGGGATGAGATGCAACTGAGGTCATCAGAGCTTCTGTACCTTTACTTCAGCACGTGCCCATGGACAAGAGGATAGGGCAACAGGGGGCCTCCAGGAGATCGAGGCTCCAGCCCTCCGAATGGGCTGCTAACACACTCTCTGTCCTCCACCACACCTGAGGGCAGCAGGCCAGCTTATGGGATGCAGGGCAGGTCACCCAGGACATGCAGCTTGTTCTTCTCCCCAGACCTCCTTGCAGCTCCCATCTCCATCATCCGTTGCCTGAAGCAGTCTCCTCACTCACACTGGCACACAATAAATCTTTGTGGACAATTCATTACAAGAGAGCAAGGCAAGAAAGGAACAAGCAAACAAAAAAGAGCAGCCAATAAACAAGTCTACAGCCAAACTTTCTGCTTTATTCCGTGAGCTGTAAACATCCACTTCAGATAAACTGTCTGGTTCTTAAAAATCTGCTCTGCATAAAACATCCCTTCCACCCACTATCCTGAAGAGCAGCCCATCTTTACTCAGACTTATTGAAAGGAACATGTTTTAGGCTTAAGCCAAGGTACATAGGGTTGCAGCCCATTAGTCTGATCCCATGTATGCTCGTCCAGAAATAAGTCCCATTGGACTCAGTGAGATTTATACCCAAATAAGAATGGGGGTTTAGCCATATATTATTATTCATCACATCTCTATGCTGCCTGTAGTGAAATCTCTTTGGGCAGTTTACAACATTAAGTCACCCATCCAGATTTCAACCAGACCAACCCTACTTAGCTTCCAAAATTAGGCAAGATCAGGCACTTCAGGGTATACAGAAACTACATGCATATTTCTTAGAAGCTAAAGCTGTCTGGGCTTTTTACAAGACACTAGTTATAACCATAAAATACAATAATGTAATTGCAACATAATATAAAACCATTAGTTTTAGAGTAAACGCCCTATTAAACACAGAAAGCCTGTTCAAACCCTTCAGCGAAAACACGCGTAGAATTGCAGAGCATGTCTCCTACGTACATCTTGGAACAGGAGGTAGCCCTGCATGTTCTGTAGGTAGAATGAGGAGGAACCACTTGTTGCCAACTGGCCACTATGGGTCAAATGTCGACCTAAGGCCATTTTCTTTGGTCTCTGGCAGTCCAATCAATTTTAATCAATGTATGGCAGTGTATGAAAACAATGGTTTCGCTCAGGTTTGGTAGCAGAAGAGCACTGCTGAAAGTTTTCCCAAATGTTCAAAGCACCTGCCTGCTCAGAAAATGTCACTATCGTATCAGCCTTAGTCCAATTCAGAGTGATGGCAGAAGTAGTGCCGCTGGTCCTTAGTCGGGTTCTTCTGGGCAGGAAGGAGCTCTGAAGAGAAAGGGTTTTCGAATGCTGTGATCAGAAAGGAGGGTGAACCATCTCACCCTTTTCAATATCCCCGGTCTCCAAAACTATTTCCACCAACCCTTTAGCCTTCGAATGTGGCAAAATTGCTTTGATTCCACTCAAGTGTTCTGTTGCTAATATATTATTATTATTATTATTATTATTATTATTATTATTATTATTATTATTATTATTATTATAACATTTCTATGCCGCCCCTTGCCGAAACCTCGGGGCGGCTTACAACATGATAAAATACATTGAAATACAATAGTACATAATAAATTACCATTAAATATAAAAATACAAAAAATACATTGCTTTACAAATACAAAATTAAAATTATCAGTATAAAATTCTGGGGATGATGTAACAAAATTCTAGTGAATTTCAAGAAAGGCATTCACATTCTTAAAGAGTCCATTGGACTCATGGATGTCTTCCGAGTCATGGCAACATGAGAGACACCTACAGGCCAGGAGACAGAGAGAGGACTCATGAGACGAGGGTCTTTGCAGTAAAGTATTTGTGCAAAACTGGCTAAAGGTGATGTTCAGGGAAAAGCTGAACTCTTAACTCTCAAATTGACCTTGGAATGCTACCGCAGAGGATAAAGATACACTTTGTCAGGGTGCCCAGTCCATATGAAAGAAGTCCACATTAATGACGCGGAGATGTAGAGTAAGCCAACTGCTGTGCTTTGGTGGGTTTCCCAGTACCCACACATGATGGGGAAAGACTTCTGCGGGTTACTGACTCATAGCCCTTGCAGCTGATACTCCTTAGAGAAGAACACACACACATAAATTTGGGGAAATTCTTTCTGGTGCTGACAAACATTCTTAGGCTTTCTCTCTGATGAAGAGTGCAGGAGGGCCAAGAGCGGCCTGGCTGCAGAGCCACAATTGGTTGCTGTTGCTGAGGGTTGCCAATCTACCCTTGCTGGTGGATCGTGGTACCCAACAGGAATTGGTTGACCACACTAGCATGAAGGGGTCATACCATGCTACCCACTAGCTTTGGCGCGAGCAGCTCCATAGACATATGTGGGCATTGCCTGGGGACAACTAAGGATGAGTTCCAAACCCAGAAACGTGCACGAGGCTGCACGCCTTACGCCACTGCCCATATATGGTGATGCATGGGACATGCATCGCCATATAGACAGATACACATCGGACACAGGGATATGGTTCAAATTGGGCATATCTGCTCCATGAATTTACAATGGTTTCTCATAACCTAGATACTGTTTGGTCAATGGAGGACCAAATCCCTCATAGAGGATGTCACCACTCTTGCCAAGATACATTTCTCAGGAGTCTTCAGGGGAACCCCTGGAAGTTTTCAAGGGAGCTACTGAGGCAAGAATCAGGGAGGAACCCACAGAGCAACTTGGTTGTTGGGCTCCAGAACACGGCCATGGGCTCCATGCACTAAGAAGAGCTATAAAAGCTCACTGGAGGTTGAGATTTTGCCTGGACAACAATACTTCTAGCAACCTCTGGTTTCTTTCTCTTCATTTCTTCTATAACTCCTGGCCTGATGCCTGGCTTGAACCATGACGATTGGGCATGCCAAAACACTGCTTAACAAACACCCAAGCCTGCCTCTGCTGGATTCTGCATCAGCCCAGTAATGATGGGTGTTCCCAATGAGTGTTCAGAAATAATTCATCTTCCCGATCATAATGTCCAGGCATGTGTGTCGAAGGTGTCATGCCTCCTGGGAAATAGCATGCCATTTCATATGCCCCAGCACTTGTAGTTCTCTCTGAGCATCATGGCACCTTGTCAATTGGAAATTCAACCTCCATAGCCCTTCCCAAAGCAAACATTTCTTGGAGCAGGGCAGTGTCACCCTGAGTAAGGAGTTCCATATTAAAAAATATTTATTTTTCTGAGTACAAAATGGCAGTCTTTGAGGGCAGCTAAGCTGTGCGATGCTATGGCTGTGTTAGCACCGAACCAAACTGGAGAAGACCTTCCGGGGCAAGTGATAGTCAGTGGACTAATTAATATTATTACAAGCCAAACAATTATAAGACTCCAAGGCATCTCTAACATCTCCTCTATAATGAGAACAAAGCAGAAAGCACTGTGGTACTGGAACCAGATTCACAGGGTCGACACACTAGGATCATTTGATTAGCAGGATCAATGTCACTCCTCAGACTTCTCTGTTCCCTCTAAAGGTAGCTGCAGTTGTCACAGTAACTGGGGAAGAGAGAGAATGAGAGAGATTTCCCAGCAACAAAATATCTTTGTGAGCTATCCCTGTTGTGATACAAAGTCTTTTGCATCAGTTTGGTCTTTCATGAGCAGTAAAGACCCATTTGCTTTACAAAATACCCACTCTTGGTGGGGATGAAAAGTCCTAGAATGGGTTTGTTGATATAGACCAATGAAGCTGCCCACATGCCTGACCTCTCCATGTGGGCATGACTATAGGGCAATCTCGATAAATCCCTACCCTTTAAAATGTACCACTGAATCAGTAAACTCAAGCGGTGAATGGCTGAGTAGAGACATGGGATCCTGTACATTAAGTGGACTTCCATTTTTTTTGACACTTGGTCCCTGTTTTTTTCCTGCCAGTGAGGGAGGGGGGTGTTAATCTCTCCATGGGACCTAACTAAATCTTGGCTTGGGATTGTATTGTGCATAGTTGGAAAAAGTATTTGGCTCTCCAATTTCTTTATGATTTTTTTTTCCTGCATTTAATATCTTGATCTCCACTGAAACAGCTGGAGATCCATCTGCTATTGGAGTGTGTCTGAAATGCTCTTGCTTGGTAAGACATCAATAGAATTTAGAATTTTAAATAGAATTTGCTCAGCTCAGTTCCCAGCCCTCTTGTCTCTGTGTTCTGACCCATAACGATATAAGAACTTCCTTGCTCGATCAGCCCTTCTAGTCCAACATTCTTTTCTCAAGAGGTCCAGCTAAATTGTAGGTCATGCATGAGATTTGCAGGAAACAATTAGAGGCCCTGTTGAAAGAGAAGAAGCAGCTTTTGGCCAGGGGTAGCTAAATCTGTCAATTTCAGTTTATCACTTTTCAATTCTAGCTTTGATTTGTCACAAGGCTTGAGAGTTTTTTCCAGTTTGGATTATCCCGGAGGGAAAAGTTAACATGAATATTCAAAAACATTTTAATTAATCCATGCATATTACATTTTGGATAATATACAGATTGTTTTTGTAAGGATCTTCTGTAATCAAATGCATTTTAATGTTATTTTTACTAACATAGAGATGTTGTACGCACTTTCTCTTAATAGACATTTTTATTCATTCATTAATGTAACAACAACAAAAATCACAATGACACTTCTCTCCCTTTTCATGGTTCATTAGTTCTCCAGATATTTTAACAATTGATCTTGTATTTGGATGTTATTTATACTGATTTTAGCCTTAATATATTTTAGAATTTTGATATTTGATTCCTCAGCTGCATATTCTCTGCTTTATTGTATGTTGTTTTTATTTTATGTAATATTGTAATCTGCTTAAAGAACTAGCATAGCAGAATATAAATTGAATAAATAAATTATAAAGCACACATTATCCTTAAACTATATCTTTAAACTGGACCAACAGCCCTTCAAACAGAGGAGTGTCTACCATAAAAGAAGACACCTGGCCACCCTAAAATCCATGTGGCAACTATCAAGCATGCTCTTTGCTTATGTTTCCATTCCAGCTGTTTTGTTTCTGTTTAGATTTAATCCGTTTTGTAGCTGTTCCCAGTTTGAATTATTGGGTGTACTGTGCTCTTTGAGTCCTTCTGGACAGGCTTTGGGTACAGCCTTCCCCATGGTGTCCCCCATTGATGTCAGACCCTACTATCTCCCCAGCCGGCACTACCAAGGGCCATTCCGGCTCAGGACCCTGCAAGCGTCATTCCTTCCTCTAGAAAGGGTGCCTGGTAGGGGTAAGATGGGATGAAAAAGTTTATAATGCATCCAGGAAGGGCTTTTGTCTCTTGTGGATTATTTGCTGGCCATATAACTGCCATATAATTGCCAGCCATATGATGCTGCCATATGACTTGGGAAACTGTAAATGTAAGGGCCTGAAGGGACCTGAAGAAGTTAAGGGACACCAAGGCCCCACTCCCTTTAAAAAAGAAATAAGACATTTTATGCAGTATACAGAGGAAAGGGAAACGACCCATGTTACAAGTTTGCATTGGTATCAGAAATATGATGGCCTGCACAAACATATAGAGCTTTTCTACACAAAGTAGCTAATCTGCTGTAATAGCTACTTTCAGTTTCACTGTAGAATTGAGATCCAAGCCCTGGAGGGGGAGCATTTTTCCTGCTTTTCTCATATATAACCTCTAGGTGGCACTGTAGTAGAATGGAACAGTACAAATGAAAGAGTGAAAAAGCATTTTCTTTCAATTAAAAGCTACATTTGCTCTCTCTCAAAAAGGAAGAAAAACAACCTGTCTCATTAGACACAGAAGCAAGAGTAGAGGGTGATGTCATCCAAAGAAGCTATGAGCAGGCAATAATGTATGCACGATAAATGCCTTGTGTAGAAAAGCTCGTAAGATACTGCAACTGTCACATCTGCCTTCTGCCATCCAAATATTTCCTGCTCTTTCAGACAACTCCTTTCCTGCCCCTGGTCATAGAATCACAGAATTAAGGGATGAAGAGGTCATCTAGTGGAGGTCTCCTAGCTCAGCAGGCCTCTAGCAGGGACACCCATCAGGCTTCCTACCTCTGCTGTCTTTTTTAAAATATGTGGGTTAGTGGGGGTTGCCATCCAACAGAAATATTGGATAACTCCATAATAGACTCAAATGGGTACAAATATCTAAGAAACCAATCTGGGGATTGCACAGTGGAAACTTTTTTCCATATTTCAGGGACTCACAGAGCATAGTTTCTTAATTTTATGCAATTCCACACCAATTTAGTTATCCAAACTATGAAAAAATTAAAAACACCAACCAAAAATGCATATTTCCCCCATAGGACAAAGCATGAGAATACAGATTTTTCAGGGATTTGCATACTTTGAGGGGTTTTGCACCTTTTGGGAATGCAAATTTGCACACCTTGCATGCAGATGCATCCCGCAGAAAATCCAGTTCCGTCCATGACGGCATGCTGGCATGAAGGCCCCTATGAATATGCAGATGGAACAGATTTTACAATGTGTATCTATCCCTACTGTGCAACATCTCTTTCATTCCACCTGTCACCCTCTGGGTGGTAATCCAATTCTCATTATCCCCACTCTACATGGTCCTGCTAATTGGAGGGGTGACTGGAGTTATAGTCCAGAACAGCTGGAGAGCAGCAGGTCAGAGGAAAGCTAGAGGTTTTGTATTTAACTTTTTGGAGCTTCATCTTGATTTCCTTTTCCACTGTTACCGTGGTGTGATATTGCCACTTGGGTTGGTGTTCTGATGTACTACCTTGCTTTTATGAAAGCCAGTGTTGAATAATAATTCAAGTATTGTACTAGGACTTGGGAAATCCTGATTCTAGTCCCCTCTTGGCCATAAAGCTCACTTTGGACAAGTCACTGTCTTTCAACCTAAGCTACCTCACAGGGCTGTTGTGAGAATAAAATTAAGAGGAGGAGGAAAGATTGAATACATAAATATTATGAATTTTTATAGGGACCCCATCAATCAAAGGGATGAAGGATATAACGAATAAAATTGTATTTACTATTAGCCTCAGTCCAAGCACCATCAACATTACAAATTTCTGGAAATGAACCTTCTCGAGGTAAAATTAGCAATTCACCCTCAACTCTTTCTTAGTCTAAACAAAACAGCTTCAAATCTAAACAGTTAACTTTGTGAGAGATTTGTGTCCATTTTCTCAAGGCCACATGTGCTCCAGAAGGAAATACATAAATATTTACAAAAATGAAGCAGGAAATATTTTCCCAGGGTATTTTTTCTCTGCAGGGCTTTATTGGGTCATGAAAGCTGGCATTTATTTTAAGCTGGAAGTTAACAGTTTATGCTCAAAAATGCAAAGTTCAGATATGGAAACAAGCTGCCTTTAACAAACACACTGGAATATATATTTACATTACTCTAGAGGGCAAGACCATATCCTGACTCACTGGTAGTAACAGGTTCACAATATCTGTTTTGACACAAAATACTCTGCAATTTTTTCTTAGCTGCATCAATGAAAATAATTTGCAGCATAAATTAGCTTGCATGCTAACTGGGCAAGTTAGACTTTTCTGACAGGGGAGAGGTTCTTAGATGTATTAAAGATAAAATTGCAAAAGAACAAGCAAGCAATATTTGCTTTATTTCCTCACTGTGTGCATAAGGTGAAAATCAGCCAGAAATACATTTGGTGAGAAAATAAATTGTTTATTTGTATTGTTATTGGATAAATGCATCATTATGCAATGCTTTATTTATTGATTGTGCTTTTCCTACAAGCAACTTCTTGTTCTTCATTGCACCCTCCTACATTTTATTTTCACAACAACTCTGTGAGGAAGGTCAGGCTGAGCAATACCAACTGGGCTTAAGTCCTGAGAGAGTAAGGATTTAAGTCTGGGAAGCTCCTCTCCTAGTCCAAGACTCTGCTCTTATGAAATAGTTATTAAGTTATCAAACCACACGAAATGGTTACCCATGTTTGCTGCTGTTACTGTTGTTGTTGGGAAGAGATTTCTATCCTTGGCATTCATGCTAACATTCTGGTTCATTTAATATGGCTGATTATCAGTCTTTCCCAACCTGGTGACCTGCAGATATTTTTGGATTACAACTCCCAGCAGCCCCAGCAGCTTCAGGCAAGGGTCAGGGTCCAAAGGGAAGGAACCAACTAGGTTGGACTCAAAGTGAATCCGTTGCATTCCCACTGATCTCGATGAGGCTGGTATTTTTTGTCACAACTACATTGCCCTGCCGATTTCCGTGGGGCCTCAATGTATCCAGCATCAAGATCTCCAACTGTTCCTGGATAGTGTCGACTTTTGTCACGGACCTTTGGGAAATCATTTTCCCAATAGTTGCCTCTTAAGGGGAGATATCATACACCTCTGAAAGTCCAAAACAACAGCAACAGCAACAAAGGTTGGGGTTTTTTTTAAATATGGACACAATTTTGCAATTTTCTGTGGCTGAAAATACTAATAAGAAAAATTCAACCCAGGTCACACATTTTGTGGCAAGGTGAGGGAGAGAAGAACACCCTGGACTGGAGGAGGGAGTGGAAAACAAGACAAGTTCTGCTGCGAGGGACTCTCAGATGTCGGCTGGAGGAGAACAAGCCATGGTGAACCGGTCTGTCGGTTATTCTCTGGATGTCTCCACATGTCATGCAAACTGACAGAACTGAAAGTTCCTTTTAAGAAAGATGCTTGCCTTTCTTAAGATAAAAGCAATACGATGCAAAATAGTAGTAGTACGGAGGAGGAGGAGGAGGAGGCAATAGAGGTACTATAAAATGACACATTTAATTATGAGCCAAGAAAAGCTCAGGGAGTAAAAAGTGATTTCAGAGAAATTTTCTCCTTCCAGACTGCATAAGGGAGTTCTTTCCATAAGGTGGTCACCAGTGTCAAGATGACCTACTGTAGAGGCACTATATGGTAGTGTTCCAAAAACTTTGGAATGGTCTGTGAGCCCTCATCTGATTATCTTAATGGTCAGTTGGATTTATATAAGGAAGGCAGTCTGCTGGGTATCCTGTTCCTAAGTAGTTTTGGGCTTTGCATGACCATAAAACAAGCTTGAACATGGCTTGCTGGCTAGAACTGCCAAAGCAGTTCTTTCACCACCGGTCTTGTGTGGGCATAGCTGGAGTCCGAATGAGCACCTTCCCTGCTGCATTGTGCTCTAGCTGCAGCTTCTGAACCAGGCTAAGGCAGCAGAGAGCCTTTAAGTAGACTAATCCTAAGGTTACCAATGCAGAGATCATCTTGGCTAGTCTATCCCTCACCAGGAATTGGGTGTAGTTGACCAGCCTGGCTGAAGCATGCTAGAAGTCAAAGGCCATTGTTCTGTCTAAACCTGCATTATATTTCACCCTTTGTGTGCTTAGAATTCCAGCCCTAATTTATCATCTTTTATACTTACCACTGAGTTTGAAACATGTAAGGATGGACCCTAGTCTTTTTCTGGGAGTTTAACTTAAAGGAGAGGTTGTCTTATGCATTCAAGGCATCTCTTCCGGCCTGCACTGATTCCACGGCCAACAGATAAACTTCAATAAACATCTGTCACTGCTGTATAAATATGCTGCACAATATATGACTACACTGCTAACTTTAAAAAAGCAAAAATAAAAAAATGCCATGCTCCATTAAGGCCTCTTCAGTCTCGTCCTTTATTTAGCTCTAATCAAGTGGGATCTTCAATTTAGTTTGCTCTCTAGAGTGATATGGGAAATCTTCTTTTGGAGATTATTAAGGCTGGAACAACGAAGGGCATTTCCTGTGGAGCTGAATAGCGAGAGGCATGAAGAAGCAACCCTGGAAACACGAAACCTTCGTGTTGCTGTTTCTCGTCCTAGCTCAGATTCTGGGTTTAGATGACGACAACCGGCCAGCCACAGAGGTTTGCTCTACACACACCATTTTACCAGGACCAAAAGGTGAGACATCCGAGGTAAACACCCTTGCAATAGCTAAAGCGATTGTATCTGCTTCAGGGAAAATCTACACAGGATTCATTATTGCTTCTTAGCCTGCAAGCCCTAAAAAACAGATCTCGCACCATAGGGGTGGGATAGCAGGGTTGCCAGCTTTTCATCTGATTCCTGTAGCTGGAATTTGACTGAAGTGTACTGTATTTACTTTGGCAGCTGATCGTGTTTTTCTTAACAGAGTAAAAAGCTTTCACTTTGGGGGCTTTTGAACATCAAGGTGTAGTTTAAAAGGGGGGAGGGAGATCTTGCACCCTCTAGATGTACTCCAACTCCCATCAGGCACAGCCAGCAGCTCCCAGCAGCCAAATCCCATCTGGAATTATGGGATTTGCAGTAGAATAACATTTGTAAGATTACAGATTCCCCACTCCTGCGTTAAAGGTACAAAACAGACCAGGAATTTTGCTAGTCTGGTGGCAATCCTTGTAAGGAATTAATTTATATGATTTTTAAGCTGATTGTTGATGATTAATTCAGTGATGATTAATCCAGTGTCCATTGCATAAATAAGTATGATCAATTAATGCATTTCATGATCTAAGCATTTATCTAGGTGTTAAAATCAGAGATAAAAGTTGCTTACAGGAAAATACTTAACCTTCCTAAAGCAAACAATGGCACATATTTCTTTTGACTCATCTTCTGATGGAGCAGAAGGAGGGCTTACTGTTGCTTGCTTTAAAAAGCTTAAGTGTCTTCTACTCCCTGCACCATTCCAGTCTGTTCGTTTTTCCCAAGAGCTACAAAAATGTGCAAATGAGTCCCCCCCGCCCTTTTTTTTTTTGTGGCACCAGAAAGCTGAGCACTATTCCTAAAAAGTTTTGTTGGTGGCAGCCTTTCAGAGGTGTGCAAGTGTGTAAAATCTTGCACACCTAAGAGGCAAAGCTGGGGACAAGGGCCCAAGGGCACATGCCAGAAAACAGACTATCCAGGAACATTTGGATATTGTGAAGCTAAATCCAGATCAGAGTTGGTTGAATTTGGGTCCCATTGAAATAAGTGGGGCAACTTAAACTTTCGCTTAAACTTTAGCAAAGAAAATTAATCTGGAATTGTTTAGTGTTAATTAAGCCGAAACTGAGTAGCGTTAGAGAAACTAAAGAAGTATACAAGGCAGCTAATCTCTGCCCCACATTATTGGGCTTCTATCCATACTTGGTTGTTAAGAATTCACATCCACAATAAAGAGACTGTATGGCCTAATGGCAAAAGCGTTTGGGTAGCATTTCAGATGTCCAGGCTGAAATCTTTGCTCAGCTACAAAGCTCAGTTGGTGGGCCTTGTGGATAAAACCACTGAACATAATCCTCCTCTCAGGATTTTTGTGACGCTAAAAATAGAGATCTAAGCAGGTTGCCCGTAAAAACTGACCATTGGCTATGATAGCTGGAACTGCTGGGAGCTGATATCCAAAACACTGGGAATGCATTTCAGATTGGAAAAGGCTGCACTCATCTGGATATCAACCAATAGATATCCACTACATCCAAATTTTAGTAGATTTCATGTTTCAAAATTTATTTGTGAGCTAAGCACAAAATTAAAAGAGGTATTAAAAGCTTGCACAAGGGAACTGCTCATGGGAACTGCTATTGTGCAAAACTTTGACTCCATAGTTCCATCAAGTGGCCCCTTCCTTGGTATCTGCACCTTTGAAGTGGGCTTAAGTGTTGGTTCACATTGTTCTTTTGCACCTGTACGTTTGGTGCAAATTTAAATGCAGTGCCAGAACCACCTTAGGGCAATTGCTGGGGCCCTAGCAGGGCCCACCAACATCTACCGTGTCCCACCATAGCAGGCAGCTACAAGCCACCTTTTCAGATGGGTCACAATGCCCTTCTGCCTGACCCATTTCAACCCATCATGGGAAATGTAAATGGTGGCTTATGCTCAGGTAAACTTATGGGTAGACGGGGCATAGGTGTAAGAATGGACCAGGGAGGAAACTTTGCTCAAGGACAAATTGTGGTTCACCAGATATTTTGGCCTGGAACTCCCATC